>NW_010406512.1:0-2876 GCF_000710305.1 Buceros rhinoceros silvestris | reverse complement strand
GAACCGTGCCTCGACTGTACCACCCAAGGAGACCTTCCGGTGTGCTCTTTGCAACCGGTCTTGCCTATCCCGCATTGGCCTTTCCAGCCATCAGCGCGCTTGCAGTAAGCGTGGGGAAAGCCCTTCCCAGATCTTCGTCCACAAAGCCAAGCCATGACATGATGATGATAATCAGCGTGTACCAGCTCATCCCGTAATGACTGGTTACGGTGCCGGGTGGGACCGTGGCTTCCACCCAGAAATGATGCAGTGGCTGAGCGGGGCATTTTAGCAACGAACCACTCCCAGCAAGTTTCTCCTTCCAAAGGCAAAATCTGTTTTACACTAAAGGAGAATGAAAGGCACACTGCATTTAGCGATCACGACCACCTCTCGGGGAATCCTACTTTCTTCTAATGTACGAGAACAGCAGTTTATGCTAATCAGGGAGACAAACCCCAAGATGTCACTGCAGACTGGAGTTACGTCAGAAGCATCTGAGGACGGGGAAAGCAGTCACCTGCTCAGTGCTTTGATGCTTGCTGATAGGCACTATACCAGACAAAAAGGCACAGCGTTAATCACTTTAATTTATTACAGCATTAATTCCTTTCATATAGTCATCCAAACATTGACACCTTCTAATGGACACCCGGAATGGCACCGGCTGTATTTCGGTTGGCGAAGGCAAACACATGTGGCTACTGTGCTGTGTAGTCAAAGTTCCAGCGGCCACAATCGGATCTGCGGCCCCAGGTTCAGCTGCCGGCCCAAGGATTTTACAAACTGTCCATCTCCGCACCTTGCCAGTCCCAAGAGACTATAAAGGTGGACAGAACCGGCTAACGTGCATACGCCATTATTAATTGCACACCGTAATGCTAATTTTTGATGATGCAGCTGTGGCAAGCTGGTTTGGAACCCAGAGCGTTTGAAATGCAGGTGTGATAAGCACGGAGTCGGAGGTCTGCCTCACATTCTGCCTATACAGCGCTTTCATCAGGTGAAGGTCTTCATTGAGGTGTTGGAACCCTTTTACTAGTGTTATGAAAAAGACTTCAGTCTCTTAAAAAAAAAAATTAAAACCCAATTTAATTCCCTCTTCTCTTGGGAATGGGAAAGGCACCTCATATCTCAGATAGGATAAATCTTATCTGAGCTCGTTCCTGGAGTTACATGCTTTGAAATGCAGGTGTGATAAGCACGGAGTCGGAGGTCTGCCTCACATTCTGCCTATACAGCGCTTTCATCAGGTGAAGGTCTTCATTGAGGTGTTGGAACCCTTTTACTAGTGTTATGAAAAAGACTTCAGTCTCTTAAAAAAAAAAATTAAAACCCAATTTAATTCCCTCTTCTCTTGGGAATGGGAAAGGCACCTCATATCTCAGATAGGATAAATCTTATCTGAGCTCGTTCCTGGAGTTACATGCCTCATGGCGGGTATGCCTTACCCTACTGCTCACAGCACTTTCTGAAGACAGCAAGGTGCTGTGTTAATGTACACAGTGGAATAAGTAATACTTCATGCTCAAGGCCAGCAGGCAAGACATTCACTTGACAGGCAACTCTAAGTCTACCTGAAAGTTAACCAGAAAATACACATGGGAATTTTATGCACCTCAGGAGTCGATGGAAGTTAACTGGAAACTGTAGTTCCTTGGTCAAGAGCTCCAAGAGGTCCTCTAGATAATCTCCAACAGAGGACCGTGGTCTAGATCTGTCATAAATTATAGCAGAATGGCACCCAAAATAAGCATTTTTTTAAAAAATTTCGGTCTCCAAAATCAAAACAGAAAAACCTGAACTGAGTTCAGAGTATCCAAGTTACTCTGGATGAGCAAGAGGAGCTACTGCAGCAACGGTTCCTACCAGACTCCAGTATTACAGGCCAGCACTAAAACTAATTGTGCTTACACACGTACACCCCGCAGAACCCACATGTTGACAGAGGTACCTGAATGGCACTGGCAAGGCTTCGTATCATAAACTTCACCTGTCCCCATCCCCGCCAAGAAGAAAAGGAAAAGCACTCTGAGGCTCGTTAACAAACTGGGTCCTTGATTATCCTTCACCCACTGTCACATCACCCAAATAATTCAATGGGTAAGAGGGATAAATCGAGACAGCGGTTGGAGGGGCGAAATACTCGACAACCAGTTTCTTTTAAAAATTATTTGTATTTAATATTTGAATGCCTAAGGCTAGCACTGCTAGACAAACTGGATGATGAATTCCAGTGGAATAAAACCTGACTTAAGTACAAAAGCTGGAGGAAAAACTGCTCACAGTTTTCAGATGCAATGAGGTATTTTACACTATACAAAGTCTGAAGGTCCAAAACCATCTGCAGATCTTTCCCTTTGCGCTGTGATCTTTGCATTCAATAGCTCTCCCTTTCCGTGAGCGTTTTTCAAAAGGCCGAGGAAAAGTGCATAACCGTCTTCAAAGGTGAAGAACTTCTTACATCTGTCTTGTCACATTTTTAGACCAGTATCTTGAAAATGTTCGACCACTTTTTCAATCCATCCTGATATATGGTGGAGGTTTGGATGTGTCTTCCTCTGCATCTAAGTCCTGCGCTGGAAATCGATCTGGGAAGTTAAAAATTCTGCCCCCAGGGCCTGTGTGGGGAAGGAAAGAGGAAAGCGTTGAACCTGGTGCGGACACTTGCACAAAATCCTGACTTCCTTTTGGCTCGGCTATTTTGGTTATCAGGACTTTGGCCTGGGACGTAAAGCTTATTGAGGATGTTCCTTCCACATCCCTGGTGAATATCCAGAGGAGTGGAGGGAAGGAGTTACTCACTTTGTAGAGCGCAAACCATTTCCACAGCTTGATTTTGGTCTTCACTAGGCTGCAACCATTCCTGTGAATCACAGAATCACAGAATCATCATC
>NW_010406511.1:16588-41022 GCF_000710305.1 Buceros rhinoceros silvestris | reverse complement strand
ATATATGTATTATACTATTTGGAGAACTGAGAACAAAGAGAAAACTGTATCTGCCTGTCAACTGATGGATGTTCAAATATCGCTGCGACACAGGAGGACATCGGTCCCTGCTCACCCGTATGGGAAGGAGCAAGGCACCCTAGTGATTTCCCAAAGGTAAATACAGCTTCCACAGCCTGTTCCAAAGCCAGGTTACATGACTCTGTGAAGCTGAAGAATCCTGGGAGAGAGGAACTCAAGATTTCCAAACACAGGAAGCCAGAGAAGGAGGGCAGCAGTAAGGAAACAGCTGCACCGCTGCTCGGAGGGGTTCGGAAGAGAATTTTCACCTTGGAATGCAGTATCACTGCAAATGCTGCTCCTCAGGGTCACCAGGTAAGGTCACCAGCCCTGAGCAGAGGGCAGGCTCACCTCCCTCCATCCCCCAGCCACACACCTCCGAATGAAGCCCAGGACGCTGCTGGCTTGCTCTGCAGCAAGGGCGTATTGCTGGCTCATACTCAGTCCGCTGCCCCCAGGTCCTCTTCAGCCTTCAAAAAACATGATCTGTTTTAGGAAGGGGGAAAATAGTGCAATTCTCACTACAGTCAACCCGTCGTAAGACATACTGCAGCAACTCACAAGTCAGGGGATCCTTAGAGGGAGCTGCCGAACTCTCCATCCGCTTGTGAGATATCCCCCACCTTCTGCTGTTTACACGTAGTGACTTAAGTCATGACTTCAGTCAGACTCTGGCTTAACTGCCTCTGCCTAACGTGGAGCCTAGGTTCCTTCCTCTCTCCATGAGGAACACTGGATTAAAGCATGAGGACAGTCCAAGAAAGGATGTCTATACCCTGCGCTGTCTTAGTGGAGGACAGGGGTCCTCAAAGCTACTGCCCCGCAACTGCACACGGAAGTTGTTGGTTGCTCTTACCCAGAGATCTCACAACTGCCCGTAACCACTGAGCTCAAGCTGATGCATTTCCTCTTTCTCCGTGTGCTGAAGCAGTTTAACTCGACGTCTAAGAAAACGCTACACTCAAACAACAGCCACTGATTTGTCAAGGCATATGGCCTATGAAGCACATTCATTTGCACACTTTTAAACATACAATTTGAAAAAAACTAACCCTGTTCAACAGGTGGTGTGGAAAAGTTCTTAGTTCTGCTTATACTACTGCTAAATTCTACATGAAAAGATTAGAAATGTGTTTTGAGTTAAAGCAAAGTCCCCCATTCCCCACAAACAGAACGGTGCAGTCCAGCCAGGCCAAGACGTCGAATAACGCACCATTTCCACACGGTCTCTGCACAGCTGTTAACTGCTCCCATCAAGTCAGAATTCCAGCTGCCACCACCTCTTTGGGCCCAGAACCAAAGCTACGTTCCTGACTCCACCTGAGAAACCAAGCAACACGTGCTGGCACTGAGACAGCCAAAGGCACCCTGTTGTTCCTTCTGTTCCCTTAGAAAATGGTGTAGAAATCAAAGAGATAAGAGCACCACGATTCCCAAACTACTTAAGACTAAATATGTACGGGGCAAAAAAAGCCCCAGTCTCCAGGGCTCGGGATACGAGGCATTACAGAACTTACAGCACCACAGAGCGCCAGCAGGAGAGCGAGCTCAGGGGGGTTATTAACGGAGTCCACACACTTCCACCTCCTCCCCAGGCAGGTCCAACCGGAGCGGCGGGGGAGCAAACCACCTTTTTTGCTGCCGTCTCTGAACAGGCAGCTCTGCTCTCCGTTGCAACAAATGGTCTTTGAACAATTTATCCTCTTTAGTCCTATCGATGAGCAGGCAAAGGGGGAAATAAGCAAAACAGATGGATGAAACGTTTAGGGAGAGGCTGTCGCCATCAAGGTCATCCACGTGAAAATTGGAGTAAATAACACTTCCCAAAGGAACTTCAAGTCTCTGGTGCGCGAGGCTATTTGCAGCTATTTGGCCACAAAACATATCGAGAGCTTTCCAAGCCCCAGAAACTGCAGCCACACCAAGATACTGGACAGGACTTGTAACCAATTTAACGGCTGAGCAATTTTCTTACATCCTAAGAAAACAACTGTGCTGCTCATACATTCCTCCTCATTACAGTGTTTCAGATGATTAACCAAGAGCTTCACAATCATTCTATACTTGAAATAAATTACTAAATAGAGACACACAGGATACAAACTAATCTCTAGCTTTCAAGGCAGCAATGATCTTGTTTCACTCAAAACCGAGGCATCTTCCGCATCTTGGCTGAGGAGCCACAGGTGACAGGAAGAGTGGCTGCTACAAGCATGCTCCTAACCCACACAACGGCTGATGTTTGTCTTCTCCAGTAAGTGCAAGTTGGTTTTATTCAATATTCCTCTCAACTATTCCAGATGAGGTAAGTTACCTCACATATCTTTTATATCTATCTTATCTACAAACGTCACTAACAGAACACCTTGCCATTAAAAACATCTCACCATTCACTGCCTTTTACACCAAACCCCTCAAAGCCTCAGTCCTCCCCAGCTCACCCCGACCAGGCTCCAGCAGGCAGACCCCACGACTTCCCCGCAGGAAGCCAAGAGGCTCACGTAGCCCACGCCCTGAGCATGGGACCCAGGTGGGGGCGGCACGGCAGCCTTACTGAAGAGCTGCGATGTCAGAACAGCGACACGTCAGGCTCGTGGGCTCGCTGCGAGACGGAGCAAATGCTGGATTAACCACCAGGTCTGTCTGAGGCTTTTCATTTTAGTCTCTGAACCAGAGCTGTAGCATCTCGATAGCCACCCCTTCTAAATCCATTTTTTAACATCCCACTTGTCGTATCTTGTGTGCCAAACACAGCTGAGGGCAGGGACATCCCTGCTGGGAGACTGGAGACTGGGCTGCTCTGCCGTAAGCTGGGCTATGGCCCACGCTTCCCCAACACTGCTCAGAACCTGATCGGACGTGTTTAACCTCTGCACTAATGACCACTCTGCAGGACACCAAAACTGATGATTAATAGCTTTATCCTTTGCTCCCAGTAACTTTTCTTTATTGCTGTTTTCTTATTCTCATCTCCTTTCCTTCCCCCAAAGCCTCTGCTCTTCCAGGAGGGGAAGGTTCCATCAATGAAGCTGGTTCCTGTGCTGGTCCTCTGGTACTGCCACCTCCCAGCAGACCCACACCACGTCGTGAAAGACATTTTAAGAACTAAAATGAGGGAGGGAATGTAGAAAGAGGTTTGCAGCTTTCCTTCAGCTCGTCAAACCAATTCCAAGGTCTTTGCTCTCCTCTCCCATGGACCCCAGCGGAGTTAACATGCCAGCTGGACTATGGCCAGTTCCACAACCCCAGTGACTGACCGGGCGAAGGCTGCTCTTACACACACCCACCAGACAGCAGGGGGGTTTGGAAGCAATCAGTTTTTATTTTGCTCTAAAATATTCATTTCACAGATGTCTGATTTTGCTATTTGTGCCTCAGCAAAGAGAGGAGGCAGGAACTTCTCAGGCAGTACTGTCTGCCGAGCAAGCCCAACCACAGACACTCCAGCCTGAGCTTGAACACTAAGCTCGCTCCAGAAGATACCGCAGCAATCCCCTCACAGCTCGGAACACATTCAAGATCTACACTAATCAAAGAAGATGTTTCCAATACGTCGTAGGCTTTAATAATGTGACCTAGCTCCCCCATTAAGCACTCGGCAGTGAAATTCAGATGCGGGGGTTATTGAGACGCTCCTCAGAATCAGAGCCCGGGGTTACAGGCTGAAAAGAGCAAGCCTTGAGATTGAGATTTAGAGGTCCTAGATTTCACAACCCTTGTCAACACACACTCCAGGACGTTCAGATCTAAGACCTTCCTACAGGACTCAGAATTAAAGCCTTTGTTTTGGCTATGTGTTCACACACTCTTCTGAAAATCTCGTTACAGACTGGAGTTTGCTTGCCTTGACGCACCCCAAGGACTCGCTGTGGAAACGAACTCCCGCTTCCTCCCTCCACATTCACGATAGCTAGGCTCTTCTCAGTGCCTTGCACAGGATTTGAGCTATCTCTTTAGTTGGGCTCGAGTAAAATCTTCACATACTCTATTAAATTTTGTTAGAAGTTGCTATCCTGAAAACAAAGACACACTTATGCAAAAGCTGCAAACTCCAAGTCAGTAAAACAGCAGCACTCCTTAATCCCCCATCGGCAGTCCACCCAGCGAGGAGGTACATAGATGCCACTGTTCTCCAAAACAGCGCCACGAACTTTAGCCTAGTGTCTTCCTCTAAATAAACTCAGCTTCACATAACCTGCGCCAGGTCGAGGGTCTCGATTTTCAGAACAAAATGTCAGTGAATTTGCAGAAAAACGTCCTGTACTCTCCTCTGCCTGCTTAGTTTATTCTTAATTTCGGGGAAGCAGAATAATTGGTTTATCACATTTTCTGCCTCCTTTGATTCCTAGAACACACAGTGGATCCAGTAAGAAAGCTTTAAGGTGTACGGGAGAGAATGCCATGTTACCTATTGAACGGCTGCCTGTTAATTATGATACTGTCTAAGAGCACCAGAAAATCCTCTACAATTACTGATTTTCACAAGCTCTGGGGAAAGTAGAGACCCATAGATGATCTGCAATGGTGTCTCACAGCTTGCTTTGAAAGAAAGAAATGTTAGAAATGCTCTGGATGATTGCTGGAGGAGATGGCAAGGACATCTCTCTCTTCTGCGTTACAACCTTCAGATAAACGCTGCCTTTACAGAAGGAAGGTAGGTTGACTGTGGCAACAATGAAGCTCTTTAAAAAAGTCACTACACCAAAAACATCCAACTTTGGCAAGTCTGCCAAAACATTAAAAAAACCACAAACTGTACTTTTGAATGTCAGCTGGAAATCACAGAAAAATACCCTTCAAAAAGCACCTCCAGAAGTCAACTAGTCCATCTCCCGCACCCTAAGGCTTGGTCATTACACCTGCAACGTTCCTGAGAGATAACCATTGTATACTCATCACCTTCTCCTCTATTCTCTCAAACTAGCCTGTCTTGACGAGTCGCACTCCAAATGGAGTAACATCTGTTTATTAGGCAAACGCCACGCGGGGCAGAACGTCCCACTGCGAACACCACATGAAACAGAACTCTCCACCCATCTCTGTCTTACTACAGCTGAAAGAGAGGGTGTCACCAACCCGCACAAGGACATGTTATTTTGCCAACGGAAGGAAATTTGAGCTGTTCGACATGCAACATTCTTGGACAAACCCATGTTTGGGTACCACTAGTATCGACTAAGCGTTCACAAACTCCTTACATGTCCCATTTTTCCTCTGGAAGCTAACGCTGGCTGGCCCATACCTAATGAAGTGCTCTTCTCATTTTCTAAGCTTCCTCACGCTTCTCTAGAAAAAATTGCTAAAAGGCCAAAATCACATCTATGGAAATTCTTCCAGACTGAAAGCAAATGTCTAGCAACTTTTAGACTGCATCAACCAGTTTTGAGAATCCTACTCTAAATTTCACCAGATTTCACGATCCAGAAAAAAAAAAAACCACAAACTCACCCAAGTGCTCTAATCTAACCTGGTTTTAGCACAAACTCCTACTCTTCCATCAGTTGTAATAACCGCATTAGCCACTGATCACAAACACTTGTTAACAAAAAGACAAATGAAAGGCTCCTAAACATTTTCTTCCACCCACTTTCTTTCTGCAGAAAACACCAGTAAACAAGGAACAACTGGTCCTAGGGGAGCTCAAACCCAGAGCCTGCTGCGCCGAAATCCAGTGGAACGACCGCTACTTCACACGTGCACCCAGGAATTATTTCAGGACTATGGCATGAAATGAAGCAGTGGTAAAAGCAAATTAAATTTGACTGTTTTATTCCACAAATCGCACGACGTATGATTTGGGGGTTTATTAAGTTTACTATATTAGGCAGTTATTTGGGCAAACCTGCCTTGAGTTTATCAATAGGGCCCTTGCACAGTACTGGAATTTGTCACTTTGACCCAGAAGAGCAGCTCTCTGGGGGCGGATGTCAATACACCATCGTGGGGATGACGTAGTTAATGATAAAGGGTACATGCGTCTTCACAATGCATTTTCACAGAGCATTTATATGGCTTTTGCACTGGATTAATACACAGAGCAGCCTAAGAGCCACAAGTCAAAACCCACAGAGCTGTTTCATACAAAGCTGCTGCTCCTGACGGAAAAACTCAATCTATAGACTCTGTAGACTGAAGCGCTGAGAGTCACCAGCGACACCCGGATTCTCTTATTTACCAGCACAAACATGATTATTCAACATCGCCACGTTAATATTCTGATTTCGCTCACCGAGCACGGCAAGTCAGAATTCCTGTTTCAACTCATGCAGATTTATACACCTTGCTGTCCTGATACATTAAACAGGTATCACGTATCAAATGAAAGCCAACCGACCGGAGAAGACAACTGAGAAAATAACCATAAAAAAGGCTTGGAAAATTAATTCCTTTTCAGAAGTGCAATGGGATAAGTCGGGCAATCGTACAGGTTGCATATTTGGCTTGGCACCGAAGAACGGCTGTATTTTTCTTTTTGGCTCTATGTCTGGGCCGTCATTTCTTGCCACAAAATATTTAAGCTCAAACATATGTTCAGCTACAGATCTTGAGAAAAAATACCTTGGGAAAATGTATACTGAAACAAAAGGCTCAGTTTCTTTTTCAGAAATAAAAACGCAACATAAATCACCAGGGTATCCATTTCAGCATTTAAGTCAAACTAATATTTACCCATGAGCAGGATCCAAAGCTATTGCCCTGGGCTGATCAAGGTCTTGCCAGAAGAGGACTTTTCTAGATGTTCCATTGAGATTAGCTACTTCTATCCTATTGGTTTCTGAATCCGTCCAGTAAAGTTTTTTCCCAATCCAATCGCATGCCAGGCCATCCGGGGAAACCAGACCAGAAATGATGACATTCTGCACCACATTCCCAGTTTGGTTAATGTAAGTTTGCTTGATGGCTTCTTCACTCACATCTGTCCAGAAAACAATGCCTTGTGAATACTGGAAGTCAACCGCAGCAGCATCTTCTAAACCACTGACCACCACAGTGGACTCCAGCTTCGTGCCTCCAGCATCCACGAGTCGAACATCCCGCCGGTTGGCAAAAAGCAGAAAGGGAGATGCTACAGAACGAAAAAAAAGAAAACATGTTAGCATTATTGGCATCTACAGATGTTAAAGCACTGGGAGTGAATATGGCAGAGGAGGGGTTTTTTCCTGGATCAGCGGGTCAGGCAGCACAGCAGAAGGAACGTAGAAGATGCACATAAGAGAAAAATGCACGGTACCCAGAAAGCTCTTCCATCTGCATGTAAGACAAAGGAGTAAAAGACAGAGGGAAGAGCAGTCCCAGTTCTGTGCCTCTGGGATACGAACAGCATCTTCAATACAGTTAAGAGTTCAGACTGAGGCCCTTCAACAATACCTTCCGCAGTACCTTCCACGAAGCATCAACGCGGGTTTAGAACACAGGAAGTCGGCACGGTTTAAAAGCTTGGCTCACCCCGGTAAGCAGTAACGACACACAGGAGGCACGTTCTGATGCCTTTCAGCAGCAGGCTGGAAGCTCACAGTCCTAGACACAGCACAGTGAAACGCTCCTACCGAGGTCCCTACAGATGACAAAGGCTGTGACAGAGGTTCAGAACTACTGTCTTCTCCCCTGCCCCACAACAAATTCAAGGGAAATCCAAGGAAGAGTTTAAAGGAAGACGATGATGTGGGCTGTGGAAGTTTGTGAGGACTGCACTCTAGCTGGGTGAGGCAGCCAGAGCAAAAGGACAACGGTTCTTGCTGTTTAAAGCTCTAAGTGGGTGCTGGAAGCGCAAGCCCTAGTACCAAATGACAGGGAACAGGCTTCGAAAGAGGAACTAGCTTATGATTGATGCAAAAGGGATAGGAAGCTTAAAGACACGTCAGAATGGCAGCTGTAGAGATGTTCCAGCAGCAGCTGCACAAGTTCTAGATCCTGTGTGTGAGGTTCAGTTGGATAGTGACATGATCTCTGGGGACGACGCTGGCATTCCGGCAGAAAGAAAGGGGGGGAGAGACACTCATGAGGGGCAAGGAAATTAAACTCCTCGAGTTGCATCTGACAGTAGGACCTACAGAAGCAGTAGTAACACTGACAGAGATTTTAGCACAGACAGGATGGTCTTCTGTCATACCAAATCCCATCTGCCATTACACTCAAAGAGAGAGAGGAACCTGTGCTTGCAACTGAGTCCGTCCCTCCAGACTTTGAGATGGAGAGGGAGGTGCGTTGGAGTCCCACAGCTCCTCCTTCCACTACCCATGCAGAATATTACAAAACTCTAGCAGAGGGAGGTTGTAAAGACCCTCTGAAGAACACGCTGTGGAGGGAGGAGGCATGATTCAAAGAGACAAAGGCACGATTCGGCCCAACTGCTTCTTCCAGAAGAGGACGTTACGGAAGAGACATGCTGCAGAACATTCCTTCCCAACCATGCCAGCCAGACTGACGGCCAAATTAACCACTTCATTTCTTTCCTAGAAGTGCAGGCTTGCTTCTTCATCCAGCAGTTCTCCGCAGACATGGCTGGGCAGGCAGCAGCACGCTCAACAATGCCACCACACCGGCACAGCCGGGACCACCACTGGCAGCTGAGGAGAACAACAGTATTTGAGGAAAAGCCACTAGATGCTCGCAGCAATGGAGCTCCTTCAGCTTCTCCTCTGATTGCCAAAGCCTGCTGGGGATCTTATGTCACCTAAGGAAGAGCTATCTTCATTTGACCCTGCTGTTTGCCACCCTGAACCCCAAGCTCCCTTCCCACTCCTCCCCCCAACTCTCCTCACTCAAATGGCAGCTGCTGGGGTTCTCCAGCAGCCAACTGCTGGCTCCTGGCTCCACAGACACCAGCTCACTTGCCGCGGCTGCTTCCCAGGCACACCCCGCAGAGATCCAAACACTTGCCCCTCAGCTCAAGGATCGCAACGCAGAACAGAGCACCATATGTTATTTCATCTTCTGTGGCTGCAAGCCTGTGATATAAATACCTTTAGTTTCAAATTCACGTTACTGTATATAAAGCATGGGAGTTAGCTCGTGACGCTGTCTTTCAACTTCAATTCCTCCTGCACTTTCAGACGATGACAGCGGACCCACGGTCTGAGCTGCAGGCAGCTGGCAGCCCTGCCACACGCCCGGGCTCCAGCTACCTGCTCACTGCAGAGCAGGGGCGACTGCACGGGCCACAGCCCAGCACACCTCCGACAGCAGCTGACGGATCAAGGACCTCAGTTACAATCTACAACTCGGCTTCAGGTGAGTGTAAAAACATGCATAGAATTTCAGCTTTGTTACTATGGTTCTGCATGGCCTTTTCTTCCCCGCGTCAGGGAAGGGATGGCATTCTGTTTCTTTTTGGAGGAAGGCTGTGCTGATGGAAGTACTGAGGAAAATTTAAATCAGCTGAGGATCTTGGACAGCAAAGACACAGACAATTGTTACCATGAACGTTTCACTGAAAATGTAATACCTTTGGTTTTTACAATATTTAACTCAAGAAAGTTTACACAGCTTGAGGAGAATTATTTATCAAGAAATGAACTCTCAGTATCACTCCTATCCCACTTCCCAACTTGCCAAGTCCTCCTCTCTGTCATCTTTACAAACACTCGTAACAGAATCACGCAAGCCCGACAGGTTAGTTATTGAAAACAGAAGAAAAAATGTCCAGAATGCAAAGTGCTTGTTTTCTGCCCTGGAACTCATCGGTTGCCTGTAACCATGTCTATTTGAAGTGGCACCGTACCAAACCGTTGGAACACTTGGAAAGTCTGATGTGAGCGGGCGCTGTTTAAGTCATGAGTTCTCTGGGGCAGAGAACACTGCCTCACAAAACCAGCCCCGCAGCCGGCCGAACATCGAGGTTCTAAAAAAGCTACCTACAAATTTTTTAAAAATATTGTCCCAGAAATGTGTTTTGAGGAATATGAATAGACAGATTTTCATCTGGACGTTTCCGCGCTGAAGCCATTATTAACACTGCTACAAAGGAAAAAGGAACCTGAAATATCAAGTCCAATCAACAGCAGATGAACTCTACAGCTTCTTAACTAAAGATCAGACTTGAGCAATGTCCAGTCCAATTAGGATCAATATTATCCCAGCTCCCCATCCCTTTCAAGGGATTTCTTCCCCACTGATGCACGCAGTAGGGCAACAGCACACAGCTGACACATTAACCACTGGGGCCTCGGTCACTTCTGCGCTCCAGAGTCGTCCCGACTGAAGCGCAGCCGCGCTGTGCTGGTGATGAGCGCCCGGCGGGGAAATCGCACTGTCCTGCACGCAACCGTGTTCAGACTTCACCGTGTTCGTACACTGATGTAAACTGACCGATTCCTGAGAACAGCCAGAGTTTATCCCTTTTTAAGAACAAATGAGTAGTCAATTGCCACTGGAAAAAAAAACACGAGATAAGGCAGAACTCTGACTCTGAAAACCGCGTTCACCTCTCTGCTCCTCCCCACCAGCCTATTTTATTCAGTCCAAATTTCACAAAAAATGGTTGCAGAGCCCTTTTAGCATTGGTATGAAAAAAAAAACAAAACCAAAACCCCAAACCAGTGAAGAAAACAAGTAACAATTTCCCAACACAGATTCTTGCCTGGAGTGCTGCTGCAGAAACACAGGCTCTCCCAGCTTTAAAGAAACGCAAGAGGCAGAAGAAGACTTAACGCTGTTTCCATGGCCTTGCGTTTCTCACCTGAGGGCAGAATGCGATGGCTCACTAGCAGGCAAAGCCACCTCTGGTAACTCTGCAGCTTTGACTAAATACAACCTCCAAGACGACCCAAGAGAAGTTCACAGAAGTTTTCAAATCTCCAACTGTCTCAGTAAGCATTAAATGGGGAAGAGGGAACCCAGGCGGCAGATGCCCTTCCAGAAGAACAGAGGCACAGCACTTAGTTTCACAGAACCACGAAACTCAGCAGTTCAGCGACTCAAAAGACACATTCATTCATACTCCAGGTACCTATAACCAACAGGGTTTTAAGGCATTAGAACAAAAATGAAGAAAGCTCAAAAAACCAACCAAGCAAACGGCATTGACCAAAAATGTGATTTCTGTGCCACCAACAGGCCACCCCAGAGATTCAAGAACATCCCACCGACACGTGGCGCAAGTCGTTTATTTTGAATCCCACATGTACGTAGAATCAAAGGCTCATTTCCAAGAATCAAAGGTTCATTTCTGAGGCTAATCTCCTTTCAAATCATGCTGGCTTCTGCACGCTGAACAGGGCCTGAAGGACCAGAGAACACTCTGTGCTTGGTGCCTTTCACTCTTTACTGCCCAGCTCCTGACGAGCCGCGCTGGAAGGCCAGTCACCAACTGTTGCTGAGGAGAGGGATGGAGGAGACAGAAAAAAGCTAGCAACAACTTAAGCTCGTTTGAAAGTCAACAGGAGTCAGTCTGTTCCACAAGAGGCAACACCCCTTGCTTGAGAAGGGATTCCATGGTTGGAAAGTCAGGAGGCTCTCACAGGAACACTCAGTGTTACGCTGATTTGATCAGCAATGCTCCCAACAACTGCAAATGGCTTGAAAAGGGAAACCAGCTTCTATTTTGAAAAGAGAAAAGAATAAGCAGTAACAGGATGAATGATTAATGTGGAGGACGAACTGTTTATACCCAGTCTATTACCACTCAACTGAAAGGACATTTTAATGGAGCTACCAAAAAAAAAAAAAAAAGCTGTACTCTTTTCAGTAACACTAGAATGGTTCATATTTTTTCCGTAATAGGCAATATTTAAAACCTCTGTACATAGCTGGAGTTCACAATTCTTTAACAAAGCAAAAAAAAAGAATATGAAATCCCACAAATTATCAAAGGAGCTCTGAACAGCCTGCAACAGGTAACAGCCTGAACTGCAGAAAGCTACAGCCCCCTTGCAGCAATTCTATAGGCTCACTGGGATCACGCAGTACTCGATCAATAACGCTTCATTCTAGGAAGACATTACTTCTATGCAAAAAACCCAACAATTTTCCAGTGGTTTTCTCCTCCCTGGAAAAGAGACCCTTGAGCTGCTAACGGAGCTATGGGCGCCGCGGTGTGAAAACAGAGCTGCTCGCCAGTCGCCTCGCCAGAGAAAAGGAAACGCTCCTGCTGGAGCTGGTGAGGAGCCAAGCACGGCTTCCATTTCCAGCTCCGCTCCCGGTCTCCTGAACGCTCTGGGGCAAATCTCCTGCTCTTTGCCCGTGTTTAATTCCTGAGTGTTAATTGTTTTACCTGCATCAGGAACGCTGCCTTGTGCAGGCGTAATATACGGCTGGAGGATTTGTACACTTTCCGTAGCTTTCATTGGGTTGACCACCACAAACAGGACCAGTTTTAGCACATCTACCTGAGTTCCCTCACCACCATCTCTATCAAATTCACAAGCGATACTAAAAAGCATTGTTAACTGCACTGCAGCTTAGACCCCCCTGCACTTCACCACACAGAAACAGGCTGTAATAACCCTTCTTTCTCCCGGATGAAAACAAGCTCTCTGAAGCACGGCAAGTCTGCTGCCGTCTCCCAGCTCTAAGCACCTTCCAGCAGTCCAGGCCAGCGCGGCGCTTCTAAATTCAGCCATTACCGCTCGGGTTTTGATTTAACTGTACCAATCTCACCTAAAGCACTTAGATTTTACCGAGTGCTTCAGGGGCACGCCCGCAAAGTGAAGATCGCACTGTACGATCTTTGCTCCTCATTCCAGCAATAGTTCTGAAAACCAGTTTGACAGGGCTCCACTCATTTACATATTAAGAGTAAGATGATCATGAATTATCATCAACAGAGCATTTGTCATCAGCTACGGTTAGCTGCAAAGCTGCAGCAGTTCTAGGACAAGCTGAGCAAGGTAGGGTGATGCTACTGCCTCACACGTGCTGACATGTCCCACGTGTCTCCTTCCCCTTAAAGTCGAAACAGAAAGACATGAGAATACAGGGGCATGTGCATGATTCCTGCTCTGGAAAGCACCAGCAATGCAGAACACACACAAATCCCACGTACAGCACAGGGGAAAAGCCTGACTTAACAACTCGTAAACCAGTTAACTGGGCTAAAGGTCACGGAAGAGCTTAACCGTGCTTTTAAGAAAAGTGACTGAGGATCTTGGGAGCCTGGTGCACAACACAGAGCAAAGATCTTATTTTAACGAGCGTACAAGCTAAAATAGCCATCCAAAATTACAGTATGTGCAACAACTTATACTTTAGATACCATTTCAATCCCTAACAGGACAAATGCCCAGGGGACCGCGGTGGTTACGCCATCTGTACTGCTGGACAGGCAGAAGAGCGTATAATTCTTGCAGCAGTCAATGTCCCAAACCACAAAAACATTCATTACCGAAGAACAAAAACAACTCCCCCACCCCTGCCACAGGCACACAAGATGCTAAAACAACAGACGTGTCAAAACTTTGGCACCCAAGGGTGCACAGGCCAAGTAACACAGGGCATGGAGTGAGCATGGATCAGCTTTTGATACCAAAAAAGAGCTGCTGTGCAGAAACAAGACCATCGAGGCAGGGTCCGAGAAGCCAAAAACTAATTGCAGAAACTGGTTCTACAGCACAAAGTGATGCCTCCTGTCTGGCTCTAACTCTTAGGGGCATGAGGAGCTCAAGACCTTTAATGTGTAGCATAAGGGTCCTTCCAAATATTTCGGGAAGGAAGTTACTCCCCACGCCGTCACGCTGCTGGGCATTATCCCAGTTTTCATGACTTAGCTGAAGGAGAGAGACAGCAGCTGGTGGCAGCAGGAAGCTCACGTGGCAGGACACACAGACGCTACTGCAGCCAGAAAGGTGCAGGAGAGAAGGTAAAAAGGAGAGAGATTCAGGCACGGGTGACAAAGAAGGGTAATCAAGAGTTTAGCCAAACCAGGCTGCTTAAGCCAAGCACAACTGAAAAACCCAATCTGACACCATCTAGGCCAGGAGGGAATACAGCACACACGAGTCCCGCAGATCCACCTACGGTCATTTTACTCTTTCAATGCAATCGGTTTATATTTAATTGGGGGAAAAAGAAAATAAACACGTCTTTCTTAAGTACTCTAAGCTCTGTGTCCTGGACCCTGGTCCTTTTTACTGGCAGGTGCCGCTGCAGAGAAAATGAAATACCCACATTCCACACTTTTGTCCTGGCCCCGGGTCCTTTTTACGGGCAGCTGCCGCTGCAGAGAATCTGAAATCGCCAACTTCAAAAGACTGATTAAACGTTGATCTTCCTGTACTAACTGCACACACTCAACCCAAGTTCCAACTTGCCAGGTACAGTCCTCCAAAGAACAGGCAGCTATTGCTTTCATCCTCAAAACACAGCACTGCAGATAAGGTGAATTCCCAGTGTAATTACTGAACTACAGAATATTCTTGCTGCAACACAGAGGTAGGTGGTAGCAGTTTGCAGAGCGCAAAAAAGTCAGGGCTCCTCCATTTCACTCGCGCGTTATTTCCTGTTTCAAGTGAACCTGAGCAGGTGCTTCAGCCCAAGGATTTTAAACATCACTCGACCTGCTACAAACTCCCCTTCCTTCTGCTGGGGATTACCGCGGAGGCGCGTGCAGCCCGCTCACGGTCCAGCAGGGCACCTGAAGATCTTCCAGCAGAAGGCTCCAGGATGCTCCCCAGCCTTCCCTTGCTGACACGGCCCAGACTTGTCCTCTCTGGGAATCAGGGAGTGAGTGTGGGTCAGTGAGCTGTGGAAGGGCAGCTACTGAGTGATGGCTGCTTTGGAGTACCACTTCAAGAGGAAAATTCCTTCCCCAAATTCTATCCCAGTCCTCTAACCCTCCAGCTCAATCCATTTGGTAGCAACTTCCCCCTCGACACCGTGAAAGAAAGTGTTCTGGTTATCAAATAAGGAGGCATCATTTCCATTTTATCTGATTTTAGGTAGAATCAAGGTCTTGAAATTTAGGGGGTGACAGGAGTGTTATTTTAAACCACCAAGAATATCCCACATTTACCCACACTGTGTGCAGCAGATGTCAGGCAATTTTTGTATATTTTACTCTTTACCAGCCTATATTTTAAATTGTTTACATGGTCACACCAGGCATAAACCGGTGCAAGGTAACCCAGTCCACACCAGTATCCCACATTATTAAATGTATTCAGTGCCCGTTTTTTTATTTATCTGGGCTAAGCATTATCTTGAGGGTCACTGCTGGACACTAGAAGCCAGCTGGGATCTCGGTGATCTGTTTGCCATGAAGCTACAGCAACGGGGAGGCTGCTCCCCCGTCAGTGTCCCTGCAAGAAGTGACATGGCTTTAGCCACAAGAATGTGGGAGGGGGATGTAAATAAATTATCTATGTTTAAAGGACATCTGGTTTAGCAGCAGCAGCAAGCTGGAAAGAGTCCATATAAAAGTATAAAAAAAACAGTTTTCAGTGCATTTAGAAAACATGAGGTTTGATCTCGCCTAGGAGAAGAGCTGGGAATGCAGTGAATAAACAAGAGCAAAACAACAGTCCAACCAGCGAACGCTTCCACGAGAGGCCAAAGACCGTTTGTTCTCAGCCACTGGAGAAAGGATGCCCTGAAGACGTTAGATTAGGTTTAGCCTTTGGGTGTTTCACCTATGGGGAGGGAATGTGGAGGTGATGCAGAGAGGAACACGCTCTGAAGACATCGGGGCACACTGCAGAAGCCACCACTGCTGGCACCAGGCGCTTTTCCCTAGCAGCTGGACGGCCGTTCCCAGGTACAGCCGTTCCCAGGTACAGCCTCCGGACAATCACCGCCCGCCCCATGACGGAGCTTCACCGGAGCGTCTTGAAACCAGAGACAACAACAACAGAACGCTCAGTGGACTGAACTCTCCGCACCACTGCCCTGAAAATCCTGGTCACAGGGGCACGGGGTCGCTCATGTGTATGCTTGGTTTTACACAAAACACTTTTTAAAATGCTCCCAGCAGTAACAGCTTTATCAAACCCCAATGTTAAAAGCTGGTTAGATAAACTGCTGCTCACCTTTTCCTTTCTTTTTTGAAATAAGCAAGCAGTACGTTTTTGGAAGATCTTGTGCCATTTTCTGGAGCGTGTAGGGTGTCCATCCCCCCCCAGTAATGACAGGGGTTAGGAAAACAAGAGATTCACTTCAGACTGCTGGTTTTGTTTGGCAGCCTACAGTTCTTAAAAAGTAATGTTAGCAGTAACAAGATAATAGAGCCCTGCTTACACACCATTTCATCTCCATTGGCCTGGATTAGTTCATTTCCCTTGGTCAAGAGATGCCAAAGGGATTCTCTGAAGACCACGCTCTGGAGAAGTCCAGCAAAGGTGCTTTACACAAACTAGGAAACTTGGGATTTGTTCAGATTGTCTGGGGCAGCACTAAAACATTTTAAACTCTCCAACAGCACACTCGGAACTTACCCAGGATTGTTCTGACCTGCCTCTAGTTGTATTATCTGCTCCAAGTCAAAGTCTTTGTGTACCAGCATCGCCAAACGACTGCAGTCAGTGCGCGTTACGCAGTGCGCTTCCACCTCTGCAGAGCCGGGAAGCGCGTTACATGTGTTCAAGATCACTCTTCCGTGGACACACGATTTTAAAGGAGGGCTCCTCCAGCTGCTCGGCCTTTTCCCACAGACCACCCATGAAGCACGCCACAGGAACTCCCCTCCTGGTGCACAAGGCAATGGCTCTCTCATGCTGCCCTTAACACCCCTGCAGCAAATACCGAAATCGGTTACACGGAACAGCATATTTCATCTTCTTTTAACAGTGTTCAGCAGCTGTACAGGAGGGCAGCCAAGTCCATGGGAGCAGCCTGCTCCATACGGACCACCAAGCAGCACACAGAACGTATTTTGAGATCTGCTGAAAAACTAAACAAAAAACAGAATATAAACTGTGATTCAGGAATACTCCCGTCAAGTTGCTGAGATACTCATTAGAGAAGACTCACAAGCCCTGTAACCATTTTATTTAGAGGAGAACACAGATTCACTGGAGCATAAAGCAATTTTCAACTGGTCTGGTTTGTTAGGGGAAATTTCTAAATGTTATTGCAAAACTGGCTCTTGGCAACCTCTGCCTGTGCAAAGCACAACTGGTGTTCAGCCAAACAGTTGTGAGGACTGCAGCCTCGTGCAATCCCAACTAGCCAACGCTGAACAGATGATCTCTCTGCAGTCTGAACCCCCACCTCGTCCTGACCTCCAGTTCTCACCCAAGCATTCTACAGAGGTTAACACGGACATGGCATTTCCCCGAAAGAAGCATCCTGTTCACAACACTTTGCTTATTCTGCTGAGGAATCTGCTGCAATTTGCTGCTCGAGAACCACAGTGCACACAACAGCTGGAATGCAAATGTACCGTCTGTTGGGGATCAGGGTATTTTGGCTCCAGGCAGACACCAAGGAGAACTTTAAAAAGAGCCCTTTGAAAACGGCTGTTAGGCTGAGCATCCTCCAGTCCCACAACTGGGAGGACTTTTGAGGTTGGTGGTAGCTGGAGATTAGAACCTGCGCTGAACTCCAAGGGAGATTAAACTGACAAATTCCATCAAACTTAAGAGACAGCCAAAACTCCCAAGGTCCACTGGAAATCCCAGACTAAACATAGATAGTAAACCCCACAAGGAAGGTGAACACTTTCCCACTTTAAGAACAACTGGGCAGCAGCACCTCACAGGTCTGCGCCGGTATGTTTGAGTCTCCCACCGCATCCAAACGGAGGAACTGGACAGCAGAGAGACCCCTCACATACCCATAGATACGTGGGCTATCTGCCGACACGTGTCACAGCCTGCCTCCAGACCTCCTCTACGGTAAATCAGGAACGGCGTGAGAGAAGGAAGGCTGTCACAGGTCTCACACAGCAGCTGCTGTCTCAAGACACAACAAGCCAACATCTCCAGACCGATCACAGGCTACTGCCCTGAACACTCACCTCCCCCAGCTATACAACGGTACGGTCTGCATGCTGCCGTCCAGAGCAGTGAAAGGCGCCGACAGCACTTACAAGTTGTCACCCTGGTTCCATTAAAGTCACTCTTTAATGAGGAGTGACCTGCACTGAGGGAAGAGCAGTATTGCTCTACACACCTGCAGCGACTCTACCTCAGCTAGATTCTCAGTTCAGAAGTCTCCGAGAACCATGTTCTGTGGGAAGTCACTCAGCAAGTCACCAAGATCTCATCACAAAAATACAGTTGCTCATGGGAGACACGTTTACACCAAGGGCAAGTCCGTGATCTTTTTGCAAGGACACACTGGCATCACCACCACAGCACTAGGAGAAGCGTTTGCCAAGTAAGACCCCAGACCTGTGCTACCCATAGCTGTTCAGATACTACAGAACAACTGCTTCACCCCTCTCCCCAGCCTGTCACACGTCTTGGCTGGGTGACTGAAACACAGCTCAGACAGCACCTTTCCATCCACCTATGCTGATGTGGGACCTAAGGAACGAACAGCTTCGATTTGACCCGAGTAGTGAGTGGAGTCTGTGAGCACAGCGCCAGCAAAGTCCACCCTGTTACGCTCTCTTTGCAAGGGGGTGGATGGTGCCTAGATTCCTCCCTGCGTTGTGTTCCTGTGCTAGACCCCGGGAGGAGAGCTCGGAACGGATGCTCAGGGGGTGGCAGGACTGGGAAGGATCTTGGCAGGTGAAGATTTGATTTCCACTCTACCAACCACCCTGTTCAAACGTCGCTCCTCTTTGCACTGATTCTGTAACACCAAAGACTTTCACTGGCTTCTCAGAGAGGAGGTTTCCCTTTACGATTAAGGATTCATTGAAGTCCAAACCTGTATTCTGCCTAATACCAGAGAACACTAGTTTCAACGCCGGAACAGCATTTACCGTGTTCTGACCACACTGGAGCTATCCCACAGCTGACTCAGGATGGTTTTCTTTGTGAGAATTCGTATGGCACTCTGCTTGTGCCCACAAAACTTGGAACCAGCCTGTCTGCTGAGTTCTCCGATATTTTCTGATTTTAGAGTAAGCGGAAGCAGCACTGAAGCAGCCTCTTACGCAGTTATTGCTGCTGGGCTTTGCCAAAACGGGTAAGGGCAAAGGCAGCACTTAAAAATAGGGATGGGGGATGTGGCAGGAGAAAAAGAGACTTGGATGTTTCACATTCTGCGATGTAGAGTACGCAGCAATAATTTTGCTGCTGTTATTTTAAATGCAGTGGGCGTGGATTTCCCCCCACCCCCCTGTCATGCTCAGTGAGTTGTAAGAGCGCAGAGGAAACTGAAGATTTTTCCTACTCCCGCATAAACTGGTTTAGAAGAACACGACAAAGGGGTGACTTCCTTCAACACCTAAACTCGACTTTTGGTGTGAATAACAGCTCAGGTCAATCCTTGAATGGAAAAAAACCCTGCAGTGTCCCCTTTTAGAGTCTGGGTGCCAATGGGAGCAAAGTTCTTCCCTGGGGTTTTGGGTTGGGTTTTGTTGGTTTTTTTTTTTTAGTTTATTTTATTCCTCCTTGGTTTGGCAGACAGCTGTCTGGCCAATAATAGTAGATTATGCAGCGATGATGGTTCCAAACTTTTAATGAATAAAATAGTGGTTCTATATAATCTGGAAAATTTGGCTTCCAGATCTCATCCAGGACTTGAACAAATATGGGCTTAACAAAGGTATGCTTGTTTCTGATCTGAACTGTCTCCAACCTCTAGTTCCAGATCCAGATGTTACATTAACTCCAGAAGGCACAAATCTTAAGAAAGCTGGAAAAAGACATTTTACTTCTGTCTCCACCAAACATACGATATGTACCCTTGAAAATGTAATATATTTGTAAAATGCAGGAACGGCTCAGAAACAGCATGTGCTGGATTCGGCTGCTGGCAAGCGTTATTTGTTGGAACAAAAGCGCAGTCAAGTCAGATGTGGAAGACTCAAACATCAGTTCCACAATCCGACGTGGTTTTCTTCTAACAGTCAAGAATCTACCCAAATAAAACCCTCTTGTTAAAAGGAACCTGCCACGTGACACTGGGCTCTACAGGGTGTAAAGCTGAGAGAAGTTTTTAGTGCCAAGCTGTTGACAGGACTTCGGATTTTTGCGCAAGTCTCATGACTGTCTTCCAGTCAAATATTCAAGGGTTTGGTTTTGCAAGACCTTGTTAGGAAGGAGCACAAAAAGAAGATGAGGTGGAAAAGATTATTTAAGATAATGAAATCTGTAATGTTGTGCTTGCATTTGTATCGCCGATAATAATCTTCTCCAAGCTCTGTAAATCATTCCTTGCTGGAGATGATTCTGCTTTAGACAAGACCACTGACTAAACTAAATTAATTCCTTATGGCTCCTTTTGTCTCCCTAAGGTCAGCATTTGTCCTCCAAGTTACCTGCAGCGTTTGCCCTGCTGGAACTACACAGAGAACGATTTTCTGCTCTCTTCTTCATTATTATTAATCTATAAATCTTAGTGGGTTTCAATACCATGGGGGCAAAGGCATGGCACTTCTGATAATTCAGCTGCTTCTCAAACATCTGGCCAAAAATAGTGGATTTGCTGGAGGAGACAGAACGTTCAGGACTTCACTAACTTTTCTTCCATTTTTTGTCAGAAGTCAGTCAAGGGTCAGGAAAAAAAACCCGACTTGCTTTATTTGGGGGTTAAAATGGTGTTGTGCTTTACAAATGGAGTCGCAGGCTCAACTCTTCCAAGGTCCAAAGGGAAGAGGCATTACGAAGCCACTGCATACAGCTGTTGTGACAAATGGATTTGACATGTCTTTGGTGGCCAGTCGATGATTATTATGGACATGAGAGATTAGGATCCCACGCTTTGGGGCACACCTGCGCTCTGCTCGTAACGCAAACAAATGCCAGTGCTAGCCTCAGCGGTGCTGCAGTTCACACCCTTGCAGAGCACATAGTTAGCTCGAGTCGATCACAGTAAGGTGGGTAAGTGAATACTGCTCGTCAGCTGATGATATTCGTGCATTAGAGGACAGACCACATTCTATTCTCATTTACCTGCAGCCACCTTCTGCAACTGTGATACATTTTTATCCCTCAGTCCAAAAATTTCTGTTAAGGTCTCCCTCGATGACTATATTTACCTCAACACTGAGTCCTGAGGACTCTCAGTGCCAAACCAAGACTAGGTACTTTGTCACTGTTGGACAAAAGAGCTTCAGTGATGTTTTCCCCATGAAGTTAATTTCCTTTTAAATTGGAGGTACATGTGGCTCACCTCTAAGTCTGCAAATTAGTATCTGTATCGCAAATTAGAAGATCCTAAACTGGCAGAGATTGTTCCTGCCTTTACTTAATTGTGCAAAAGGTCCCTAGCAGACAGCAGTATAGCACAGACGTGACCCTGGCTGGAGAAATACGGAATAATTGTCTGTGCTATTTGTCCCTCCAAAATGTGGAATTTAAGGACGTTTCCACAAAAAACAGTTGTCACTTCCAAACCTCCTTCTGGAGGCTCTCCTCATCTGGACCTGTGTTGGTAATACTCAGACAAAAGGAGATTGTATCAGTCTCCTCGAATCTGTTTTTATGGGCTGGTAGTTTGTGTGAGCAAGAAGGGAAGCGTGTTTTGGGATTCAGCCCCAGAACGCCTCATTTGCTTTTTTGGAAAAGGTTTCGAGTCTAATTAATTATTTAAAACTGAAGAAAATCTGAGAGAGAATGGAAATTTGGGGCCTCAGAAGACGAGCGGCTGCGGAGCTGCGTTACATTGTTGGGTCTGCTGGCTTTGCAGCTGACTCGGTACAACCGCACGGTTCTTACCCGGCCACTCTCCCCGGTGATGGGTGAGTCCTGCTCTTTGCAGACTCGTGGGATACGGGTATATGCGATAGTGTGGTACCTCAGCAAGGATGAAGGTCCCAAAAAGGACACTAAAAACAACGTTAAAGAAGGGGTGACACTCTGCACTGAGGGAAGGTTGTAAAACTGCCAAGGGCAGAGCAGCTGGAGGGGTCCCCAAACTGCCGTGGCAGCGCAGGGGAGAACACACACAGTATTCCAGGCAAACCATCAACTGTGCAAACCAAGCTCCATCTAAGCAGTGTTAGGAGGGATCCCGATTTAAATGTGCCCTTTGTATTGGGCTTGGTTGGATGTGCTTTCTTCTGCCTGAAGATGAGTCTGGCTGAATTTTTTTCCTCTCTGTTCCTGCCCATCCCCAGCTGCACGTCGCTCCCAATCTCCTACAATCTCACAGCAGTTTTGGTGCCCTGAAATCTGCCGCTGTGACTGAACAGAGTTGCCTTCCTCGAGCTGATCCTCTCAAAAGGATCTGGGTTTAAAAAGTCAAGCAGATAAAAAACCAAAAGAACTCAACTTCTTTGCCCAGCTCGTACCGTCTGGTCGCAGACCTGCGCAGCACAGCCTCTGGGCTGCTGTGGTGTGTACGCCCGGAGCTCAGGGGAAGGAACTTTACCGGTGGGTTTGTGCTTAAGATCAGCCCTTTGGTGGCACGCACCCGTTTGCTTCACTCACGCGCTTTAAGCCCAGACCAAGCCATCCACAAACTCACAAACTTAAGATTCCAAAATATTTTCATGTAGAGCTACAACAAATTATTAGCCATTCATTTTTCAAGGTGGGCTTATTTACCTCTTGAAATTTTCATGTGAGTCTCAATAACCTCCTAGTGGCTCAAGAAATTAACTGTCTGCAACACTCATGCAAGAGAAGCTGCCACGACATCGTCAAAAGAAGGACAGGTACGAGAAAAGCGGTGCACCTCAACTTCAGCAGCAGCTCGAACCAAAAAAGTACACCCTCAAACTTAATTCTTCAGTTTTCTTCTACCCACAGTTCCTCCACCTGTATAAACAGCCAGATCTCACTGTTTTAACCCAACGTGTCTCTGCCGTTCCCAACAAGACAGGAAATCAATGTCTAAAAAGCTTCCAGCTCATCCTAAAAGCGGACCCAAATCAGAAGGAAGTCGATCTGTCCCCTACAAAGGAACTGCGCGGGGAACAAATAAACCAAACACAGCACAAGCTTCTCACAACACGAACAATGATCGTTCGTATTATGGCAACAACCTAGCAGCCAGAACGGAGACTCGCCCCGAGAGACATGGCCTGGGCACGTGACGGGCTGTCACACGTGCACCCAGACAGCCGGTTCTGCGCAGGGCAGAGCCCGGCAGGAAGCCCACAGGAGACCAGCACCACGGGTCCACGCAGCCCATGCAGAGCCAAGACGAGAACCCACGTGCTAAGCAGAACCACAGTTTTTCTTTCCAGACAGAGTAAACTTACCGTCTTTTTACACCATTGAGCTACATTACAAACAAATACTAATGGAGAAAACAAACAAAAAAAAGTGTGTATTTTACTGCAGCAAATGGTTTAGGAACCATCTCAACCACCCCAACATTCCCATCACTCTGGCAGCCCAGACAAGTTGGAGTCCTGATACACAACACATCTAGAGAAGTGTGACCAAATGTTTTTCCATCTTCCATACGCTCCAAGTTTAGCGCATTTAAGTGCCAAAAGAAATAACTCTGGGCCACACTAT
Source organism: Buceros rhinoceros silvestris (assembly GCF_000710305.1). Taxonomy (NCBI): domain Eukaryota; kingdom Metazoa; phylum Chordata; class Aves; order Bucerotiformes; family Bucerotidae; genus Buceros; species Buceros rhinoceros. The sequence goes on along the minus strand of NW_010406511.1, from coordinate 17,506 downwards.
AGCGCAAATGGTTCAAATATGGAAGAAAAAAGAAAAAAAAAAAAGACCGAAAAAGACAGAAACGCCACAATGCCATTTCAAAGCAAATCCTAGCTGCCAGGTTTGGAGGTCAAGAGACGCACAGCTCATCTCCAAAACCAGAGGGACACAAACATAAGCAGCATATGGCTGGAAGGGTAGACAGAAAAACAGAAATGCGAGCGTCCTTCCCCACATATAAATTAAAATATACAAAGTCTAAATCTGGCAGAAGACAACTCACACCCCGCGTCCAGCTCACTCATAGCGGGATCGAGCCCTGGCGCCACGTGTCCCCTGCTCCTTTCAAACGCAGACAGCTTATCACCATCAGTTTCCACTCCTCTTCCCAGCTGCTGCAGACTGTTTCAGAGTTTAAACGTCCTGGATTCTGCCCTCCCTGTTACACACAGGCATCTCTTTTTAGTTATTAAAACCATCACAAAATACAAATGTTCATACAAAAAGCTACAGCACCACACTTCCAACGCAGAAACGTGACAAACATGGCACGTTCGCCGTGCCAGACAGTCGCACACCGCCAGCAATGAACGGCGTTTTACCCGTTGAGAAACAAGACCTCGCAACAGATTGTTCGTAGACATAAAACACAAGAGAAACGACCACGAGAAACAACCACCTAAGTTTGGGTCACTCCCCCCAGGTATGAACGATAACGCCCAAATACAGAAGCAGTCATCTACCCTCTTAAAATATAACTGGGGCTTATGAACCCCACTTAACCCACTGATCAGGGGGTGAAAGGCTGGACATGAGCCGGCAACGTGTGCTCACAGCCCAGCAGCCCCCCATGTGCTGGGCTCCTCCCCAGCAGCGTGGGCAGCAGCTGGAGGAGGGGATCCTGCCCCTCTGCCGCGCTCTGCTCGGGGGAGACCAGAC
>NW_010406511.1:10966-16431 GCF_000710305.1 Buceros rhinoceros silvestris | reverse complement strand
CAGGGGTTGGGCGGGGGGAGCCTGGAAGGTCCCTTCCCACCCAAACCAGCCTGTGATTCTGATTTACATGGAAAGGAATTGGGCTGTTTTCCCACATACTAAAGATTGAAGCCTTGCTTTAAAAAAAAAAAAAAAAAAAATTCTGCCCCAAGTGTAAGCCTTATGTGAATAATTAAAAACAAAAGACATCTTAAATTTCATCACTGAATTGCACAAAAATCGACCGTGGTGCCTGCACCTGCCCAGCCTCTGCGGCACTGTCTGAAAGAGGAGGTTGAATAACCAACGTGTTGTTGAACTAGAGGAAAAACCTACCTTCTCCTAAAATTAGATGTAAACTAGACCACAAAAGCACTTGTTTTTTACGAAAAACAGCTTCCTCCTGAAAAACAACAACAACAAAAAAGCCAACCAACAAAGAAACCCCCAAACCCACACCAAACAAGCACAAACTTGAAACACAGTTGACAGAAGCTGAAGCTCTTCATTTCTACGCTAATCCAGGCACCTCATTCCATAACGAAACCCTGGCTCAGGGCTAGGGCAGCCTTCACCAGCTTCTCCCAGAAAACACTGCAGCATCACAACAGGAGCAGCACCGGGTGGAAGCAGGGAACTCCTGTATCAGCTCCTCTAGTGCAGGAGCTAACTAAAGATAAAAACAAAAAATAAAAATTTTTTTCTCCCTTAAAAAGGGGACCTAAAACCCAGAACCCCCTGCTCATGTCAGTCTTTATTAACAACCACATGCAACACAGGTCAGCCTGGCCACGAACAGACCTCGCTTCAGTGCAGGAAGGAACTCGCTTCTGAGGACAACCCAGGTTTCCTCGTCCCCTTCGCCGTGGCAAATATTGCTCTGCGGAGCAGCGCTGTGTGATAGGCATTGTCGACTTGGCGGGAATGAGTCAAAACCACCAGCTTGTTTTACAAACAAATCCCCGAGAGGCCAATAACCAGAAGTCGTTATCATCCAGCCACCACTACTTCTCCATAATTGCACCACGAAGCTCCGAAGCAAGAAGATGCACTTTATTTCCTCTATGTTACCAACATGTGAAAAACATCAACTTTCTTATGTTTTACTTGGAGGAAGTTAGGGCATCTCAAACCTCTCAAGAATGTGCTCCACAGATTACAGCACTCTGCTGCTTCCTTTATAAGCCCCTAGAACGCAAAGTATGTTTATAGAAACACATCCACACACACCCTGAACGACAAGACGACATCAAGTGACACCAAACATTTGTACAGGCTACTCAGGCTGAAGCTTTCAAACTAAAAACTCCATCTCATGCAGTAACAGAACAGCCCAACATCAAAGCAGAAAACATCTTTCTGCTCCTGCAGAACAGTTAATCCAGACAATTAACCCTCTATCACATCATCCGGTGAACGCAAACACATGCTCCACTTCTGCGTTGCTCAGAAGATGCTCCAAGATGCTATTCTTGTCACTAATGAGGTGCAGCACAAACAACGAGAGACTTGCGAAAAACACACGTTGAGTTGAGATTTTATTTATATAAAAAAAAAAGAAGGAACACTGAGAACAAACCATCATGGGCTGTGTAACAGCTGAACTGCAAGGAAACATGTGGCACCATCCTTCCTCCACAGTGGAGGAGGTTAGACCCATCGAATCCTTGACCTTTCGATATCCGTTTTATTAGTCTAGAGAAAAATTATTTTAATCGCATTTTACCCTGCATCATAAAGCAGCCTTTCTCTTTCTCCTCACCAATGCAGGTATTTACTAATAACGTGTTTGATGGCGGCTGCGGGAAGGGGGCGAGGAAAAATACCCCAAAATTAAAAAAAAACAAAAAACCAAAAAAAGCCCCAAAACCAAACAAATCGATCAAGGAAAAGATATCCCCAAAACCAAAAGATAACTAAGGAGGTTACTTTCACCCCAGTCCTCTCATGCAGCTTACTGCATGGCCACACATGGAAGCTGGATGCTGCTTAAACTAAACTCACTGGAGAAAACACTCCCTTGGAAACAGTCTCTAGTTCTAATCGACACCAGGTGTTACAAACAAATTCTTCTTTGTTCAGGCTTAAAGCAACGTGCTAGTTAGGAAAAGGGTCGCAGCAGGACCTAGAACATTTAAAATCAGTAAATTCACTGAATGGCATGGCACTGCTGCAACCTCATTTGCAGTGACCTGTGCCTAAATATTGTTTGTTTAAAAAAAAAACAAAAACAAAAAAACAAAACACACCAGAACAAACCACATCAAAAATGACACCCCCACCCCCTTCCCAAAAAAAAGGAAAAAAAAAAAGAAAACAAAACCAAAACCAACTTCTCCAGGATTTAGGAACCAACAAGAGAACCACTTGTTGAGGTCAACTGAAGTATCAAACCTGCCTTTAGGGAAGAAAAAAGAAAAATGTAAACAGTAAGCTGCAGATAAAGCAAATCCAGGGCTACGTGGGCTCTGCAGGTAAACTTCAGTGAGCTACTGAAATAAAGCCTTTTTCATTAGTGCTGACTGTACAGCACGAGGGGCTCCGAGGCTGCTCACAGACAAGCTTCAGGAACTCCTGGTTTTTAACAGGAATTTACAGCTGTCAGAACTAGGAAGTTTCCGGGAAGAGCTGGGGAATCCCTCCTGCTTTGCCGACAGGTCCCCGAAGCCAGCGCGGCAGGCGAGGTGGGGAGACCCGCGTACCCAGCAGAGCCCGACCGTAACGCCCGGCACAGGGGAGAACGACAGGCACAGAGCGCTGTAACCGCTGTAGACTGATCTAGTTCTTCACGTTTTGGGATCATCGCGACAAAAATTACCCTCCTAGGAATACGCAATATTTAGGACAGGACTTTGAATAAATTAACCATTCCATGTTTCCAAGTCTTTCTAAATAAAGAAAAAAAACCACTCACTTCTGGCCTCATATATTATAGTTATCTGACAACTGACATCACACATATCAATAACTGCAAAAAAAAAACACTGATTTTTTTTTTCCAGCCATCTTATCTTCCCGATGAAGGCCAAAGTTTTGAAATCGAACTTGGAGAGCTCAGACATTAGGCTTCCATTGAAAGGAACGCTGCCAAGCGCACTCAGCAAACACAACTTACTCAAACACTCACAGCAATCTGTTCGCAGCGCCCTGCTGGTGTTTAAACAGGAAAACCACCCTGCGAGGTCCAGTCCTCTTCATAAACAGCCGACATCAGCGCCCGTTTGTCGTTACGCAGGCTGAACTGAAGTGCCTGTGCGCAGTCGGGAGTGCGCACACGTAACACTTACCCATCTCCCCCATGCCTGACTGCCCTTCTCTTGCTTACAAACACCTCAGTTTTCAAAAAAAAAAAAAAAAAAGTTACCAAAACTGGAGTTCCTGGAGAAAACGGGGAGGGTGTTGTAGAATTCAGTATATCGCTTGTCTCATCATAAAGCGGCAGACCAGCTGCCCAGGAGAAAGCACTGCCCGCAGCTGGAATTCAGAGCGCAGCAGCTGATGGTTGTATTTTTATCCCCACAACCTCTCCTGTTGATGCCCAAGTCTCTGGAAACCACGCACTGCTAGAAGGTCTCTCAACTGCTACGAAGCTTTACTGAACCGGAGATCAGTTCCTGTCACTGCTGGTGCAAACCACTGCTCCAACAAGTCACACAGCACAGAAGGGACACCTGAAGTCATCTGAGCTTCCCACACAGACCAAGACTTTATTTATAAAAAGAAAATAAATTTTAAAAGAACTGCTGCTGGAGTCTCAAAGTGAGCAAAGGAAAGAATGTGTAAAGCAGCTTCCTCCCAGTTAACGGCCAGGGAACTAAACAGCTGCAGAATTTAGCACTAATTAAAAAAGAACAGCAGAATTTGCAATTGAAAGAACAAGTTCCTACCCCATACTAGCATGCTGCTTTGAGTGTACCTGTCCCACAGCATGGACTCTCAAACAAATCGTTCCTCTGCCTGCTGTCCACTCAGACAAGTCCTCCCGCCTACCTCAGCTCGACCTCAAGGGCCAAAAACTGCCTGGAAGACACTCTTGCCACACGACCAGAAACGTTCTCACTGGCACTGAGAGAAGGGGTAGCTGAAGGACAGCCTCCTCCCTCAGAAACGAGCATTTCTGGACAAGAAGGTCCTCACAGGCTGTCACAAGCAGATGGGCAGGTGTCATGTTATCAACAACCGTGACAATGAGTCAGTTTACATCTATGTGTGGCCAGCAGATGCTCAGGTTCAGTAACACAGTCCAATCCCCGCCGTATAGAATGAGCTCCAGGGCTAAGACTGAGGAAGGGCTCTAAGAAAGTGTTCCAGAGCAGATCTGGGTGGGGAAACCATTCCAAAATACAAGCAGTCTTGGGGAAGCAATTGGGGAAGGTCTGAATCCATATTCCATCTCTAACAAAGCAAGTTCTGTTACTCCACAAAAGCCTTGTAACTCTACAAGGAAGGTAATACTAGCAGGTTCCACAAACATTCCTCAAAGATGGATGGTGCAGCACATCTTCAAAAACAAAATTTTATTCTGTGTCCCTGCAACACTGACCTCACAGAATCCCAGGAACCAGAAGAGCACCAAAAAAATCTCGCCAGGATCTTTACCTGTATCTACCAAGCGCCTGGAGGGGCAGAGTGGCTTTTACACGGGCACTTTGCACAAGCAAGAGCACCGGTGTCAAGGAGCAAGTATGGCTTGGAGGACTGAGTCAGCTGCACTGAGAACTTACAGCACTCCACATCCTCCCCCACTGCACACAGACTTCCTCAGGAAAAAAAAAAAAAAAAGAAAACAACCAGGCGAGAGGCCAATGCTTACAAAGATCCCATAGCCATTGTTCAGAGAAAACAAGTCACTTGCATCATTCCCCACATTGCAATAAGCTTTGGGCTGGCTGAATTCTGCCTCTGAGGACCAGCACCAGATGTGCTCTATCACCAGATGCCAGGAGTTCCACACCCTGGGGATCAGCAACCAGAGTTATTTTCCATGAACTGTAATTACTGCAGCAGGACGGGGAAGGGCTGCATGAGTCAAGGTGGTAACCCCAAGGTAAATGAATCCTAGATCGCTTACATCTTCTCCAGATAACAGTGAAGACCTTAATTCGGACCCTGCAAGTTGAGAGACAATATGGAAGAGAGGTCACAAGCGTGAAGCTCTTCCGCTCGCCCATCTCCTCCCCACTGCGCCCCAGGCTGAACGCCAGGCAGCAATCCTCAAACACAGGCTGAGCTGCAGCTCAGCCACTTGCACCAATTCTGTCACGGGCAGACAATGTCAGCAGAGCCACATGCTGAGGGGACAGCAGGCACCAGGCACCTCTCCAAACTGCCCGAAATAGGAGGGTGGTTTGGGGTTGGATTTTGGGTTGGTTTTTTTTTTTTCCTTCCGTTCAATGATGCTGCCTCATCATCCTACTTAGAAGTAACCCAACAAGTTCCCATGAGCTCTCTTGACCACTGTTTTTAATTACCCACCTACAGACATT
>NW_010406511.1:425-10738 GCF_000710305.1 Buceros rhinoceros silvestris | reverse complement strand
GGAAAACAAAAAGCACCCCACAACACAAAGCAAGCAGGTAAAGGAAAAACAAACACATCAGATCCCTGCCTAGAAGCACCTTCAAGCTGAGGAGAAACACTCGCAACACCGAAAAAGGACACAACACGCAGAAAGACTGGTAAAGGCATGGGAAGTGGTTACACAAAACGAACGATTTAGGTGCACAAAATTGAACAGGCACACAATTTTAATTAAAAAACCTCACATCACCCTACCCTTCTCAGGGATACTTCACCTCCTTCTGTTAGCTTGCAGCTTCATTTCTCTCTAATGAAGCACCAGCCATTGAGAGAGTAATACAATGGAGCCGAACAAAGCAGCTTTGTTAATAGAAGGTTATTTAAAAAGCATATAGGATCACCGAATCTCAGGCTGGTTTGGGTTGAAGGGACCTTCCAAGGTCACCCAGTCCAACCCCTGCAGGGAGCAGGGACATCTGCACCCAGAGCAGGGAGTCTCATAGCGTTCTTTGGGTAGGGAGAGACATTTAAAAGTTGTCTAGTCCAGCCTCTGCAGGGAGCAGGGACATCTGCACCCAGAGCAGGGGTCTCAGACCCCCAAGGGCCACCCTGCCCTGCCATGGGGCCAGCGATGGGGCTGCTCCCACCTCTCTCGGCAGCCTGGGCCAGGGTCTCACCACCCTCAGAGTAAACAATCTCTCCCTTCTCTCTGGTCTCAATCTCCCTGTGTCAGTTGAACCATCACCCCTTGTCCTGTCCCCACAGCTGAAAAGACTGACCCCATCTTTCTTATTAGCTTCCTTTAAGTATTGAAAGGCCACACTGTATAGGAAAAGACTACTCTGAGGTGCTTCTTGTGTAAAACACTCCAAGATGCATCCAGAGAGACCATTTCTGTATCACTGCCACCTTCTCTTAGATGAAAGTTGGACTTCACAGACTTGAAGGCAGTAACGACAACAAAACCAAATCCAGCTATAACAAATCCCAGTCCCATACCTGGCAACTGCAAAACCTTCCTCCTTAAAATTACATACTGAGATCTATCATCAGGAGTTCAAGACTACACAAAAAGCAGGGGGCCATCCAGAAACAGGAGGTTATTCACTAACCCAACCATTAGAATGGAAGGGAAAACACAGAGCAGGAGAAACTGGTTAACCAAGTGTCTGAGCACATAACACCACACACACAAACACACACACACACACGTGGAGTATCCCCCAGCCTCTAGCGCCTCACACCCTTCCACATGGACATACCTCAGCACAGGCTGGCCCGGACCTTCTGCCTCGGTCAGCACTTCTGGGAACTGCCAGCAGATCCACCTCTGCTCCGCAGAACAGAGTGGGCTGGTGGCACCCTCAAAGTCAAAGTAACCTCCAGTCAGTAAGTAAAATCCAGGCATCTTCCAGTTCTCCAGCTCATGCAAAATGGTTTTACTTTCCACAGATGTCTGGAAGGCTCTTTAAAACACTAAAATGTGCAAACAGCAGAATGACCTCAGTATTTACAGGCATCTAACACAGGAGTTTTGTCTCAGCCATCCAGGAGCCCTTCAAGCAGCAGGATGACTGCCCCCAGTCCTACAAACAGGTTTTCTGGTGCTTTGACAGACAAAGGGAAGTTTCAAAGCAGCCCAGGTAACTCCACGGCCAGCTCTCTGCCCTTTATATTTAAATCAAAAATCTTCATAGCGGAGCATTTCATTTTCCAGTTGCAGTCAGATGCGACAGTAATGATGACTGGAATGACCACAGCCATGAAAATATTTCAGAGAAAATTAATCACAACCTATACCACAGTTTTGGCTACAACTGGCTGTGAACAGACAGCAATTCCTCTGAAAACATTAACCATCCGTAGCACTTGTTTGTCAAAGTTTATTAGGCGGATCAGATCTAGCAGCAGACCGTTAAGAGACTCACCAGGTGTCCAGCACACCATCCGAAGCTCGGATGGTCCGGGTGAGTGCTGCACGCACACCGCAGAGCTCACCGCTGCGCTCTGTCTGCAGCTCCCACCGGAGACCCGCAGGTGACGGTTTCCTCACCGCACATACCACCCCACACTCGCTGAGCGGTGCGTAGGCACGTCTCCCGGTTCTACCATTAACTGCAAAGTTCACAGAAAACTCAGTTCTAAGCTCCCTGAAGAGCTGCTTTACTCCGTTGGAAGAAAATTCTCCAGGACCATTCCGCGGTTCTCCAGGGGGAGCATGGCTCCTGGCAGCCATCACTTCCAACCTCTGCAACCGGAAAATGCACCTTTTTAACGGCACCTGACTTCCTCCTCCTGAGCACAGATTCCAAAGCCTCGGTGGACACCAAGCGCAGGTCTGTGGCTCAGGGTGGGGTGGGTGTGGCAGAGAGATCAGCTGAGATTAAAATCCAGGTTCATACAGGTTCTGGGGTTAGGTAGAAGGGAAAGACTCGCAAGCAATTCCAGTCCAATTCATTGAGGCTTCACTGTACTTTTGCCTGCATAAGCCTCACGCTACGTAACTCTCAGTGCATGGCTTGCCTGAAGAAGTCCAGATGTGTAATGCTTTCTGGACAGACACTTGCTAGCACTTGAACACCTGCAAACTCCAGTTTTAGAACACGGGTAAGTAATAGTCAACTTTATCCAGACAGTACAAAACATGCTGTTAAACACAGACAGACAAAATACCTCCACGACTACCGATTGCTTCTGCTCAGCTACTGAGGACAAAGATAAGGTGCAGACTTGTTTCTAAACCCTCCACAGCTGGGCAGACCCTCTCGGTGGAAAACGCTACTAGTCATGTGCATTTTCATCCTCTTGGCTCTGACCGAGAACGTGAACATTAACACAGCCATTTAATTGGCTTTCGCATCTTTTGTGAAAGACTCACCAGGTAAAACACCAACAGGGGTTTCTGAGACTAAAACATTTTCAAGACTAAAACATTTTCCCCTCAAAAAAAAGAGTAAATGTTTAAACACATAATACTTCAAGCTGCCCACTCCCAAGCAGGGGAAGCAATCAGAAGATTCTGAAGAAAGATAAAAGCTATTTATATCATATTATATGCCAAAACACATTCCTATAGGGCAGGCAACTCTATTCTGAGCTCCTCGGGCATTTGAGAACAAGAAAGCTTTCAATGACTGAAATGACAACAAACTGCAAGAGAGAAAATGGGAAACTTAGAGGCCATGAGTGACCTTCCTTAAAGGGGACTGAATTTGTAAACAAGCCAAACTTTGTTTGAAATAATCAGTTACACAAAGTAAAGCCTCCAAAGCTCCTTTAAACGACGTGCACAGTGTAAGTAGCGATCGGCGTACACCTGGCTCTGGGTAAGTTACAACCCAGTGGTCAGAGGGGACACCTTCTGCAAACCAAGGGACTAGGGTTCGGGGTACCTTTAATTCTGCTGCTTTGAGAAGCTCCAGAAGCAGCATTCTGGCTTTTGCACGACGCTACAAGTGCTAAGAGAGAACACTGAGGATGGTGTTCAGCCAGCCCCTACAGTCACACGCCAGAGGATACACCTCACAGCCTCTCATTCCTCCTGCTCCTTGAGCGAGCCACTGTCATCAGCAGAGGCAGCTTGTAACTCAAGAGCCAAACTCTTGGCTTTTCTCATCCTCCACAATGAAACGTAAAACAGATATAAATACATTTCTACTTCTGCATATATTTTTGTGGCACCACCAAGACAGTGGTTTAAGTGATTGAACTAAACCAGTTTGAAAATGGATACGCAGCAGCAGCATCTCCTGGGTTACTCCAAATGCCATGGCTTTATCCTTGTCCTTTCAAAACAATCATTCTTTGCCCAGAAAACTTAGTTTTACATCCACACAAAAATTTGTAGAAACTGTCTCCTACTAATTATTTGGAAATAATCCTTGACAAGAATAGTAATAATAATAAAGACATAAGGCCTTTGACATCACCTCAAATGTGAGGCATGTACCACTTCCACAACTAAACTAGAACAACAGCTTAGAAAACTTCCTAAAATTCCACACACTGAGGCTTCAACCCTCAACAGCCTCTTCAGACAAAGTCTAGTCGCAGAATACGCCACAGTTTACATGGCATTCCAGGAATGATGAGCTGATGGAAAAGGACATGACAACGCACCCCATCACCCACAGGGTGCAAGAAAGAGCCAAACCTCCTGATGACGAGGGAGCGGTCTGCCAGCTACATCACTGACACAACAAACACCCTACCTCAGTCTTACCTGACGAGCACACACCAAACAGGAACGGGTCCTTCTGACCACCCCGTCACAGCGAGTCCACTGAAAAAGCATCTCACCTCTTCAAGCAGGACCAAACCCAACTTCACTGAAGAATGATCTAGAGCCAAGCGAATGGCCCAAGTGTGGCGTAAGCAGCGCAGCTGTGGGCAGGTCATCCTGCACGCTGGGGAATCCAGGGATGTGAGTCTCACCAAAGCATTTTGGTTTGGTTGATCCCTAAGAGCTACTGTCCTTAGGCACCCTACGCTGCCGGTGTTGTAGCTCACACAAAGACAAGCACCCCAGGCAGGCAAGGGGGATGTGTCCCTCTCCGTTCAGAAAGGCACAAAAGGCAGCAACTCCACCTTGACAGCCATATTCTGTAGCGGGAAGTTCTGCATTTAAAAATACTGTTTAATTACACTTCTGGTCTTCTACCCACTTTTTTTTTTTCCCCTTCTTAAATCCAGCTAGGAATTCTAATTTGCAAGAGCAGAAAAGAATGTGTTCATGCAAAATTAATGAATAAAAAGTACAAGGACTGGGCAAAGCCTCCACGAATCTAGAACACCCGAACTTTCCACAGAAGGTGTGCTGAAGTTACTGACAAGGAGCTAAGGGCATTACTGTTAGGCATAATCTGTGCTGAATTAAACACCTGGATGACCTGGCCTAAGCCGTAAGTACAGGCAGTATTCTACAGAAGTTCTCAAATGACCCATCAATAACCCACAGATCAGAGCAACACGTACACTGTTGCTCTTCCACCACTTTCTCAGATCTTCCACTCCATTTCCTTTCGATGTAGTTAAAACCAGCACTGAACAGCAGAAAAGAAAAAGAACATCTACAAAATCACATGATAGTAACATCATTTGATTCCCAAAAGCCAAGAAATCCACTAAGTGGGTCCACTCAACCCACAGCTCTTCCTCATACCCACCCAGAGGTTTAGAGACACAAAGCAGGCACTTGTTCACACTCTTTGGCTTTTTTTGACTCTTAAACGCTGCAGAAAGAAGAGGCCAAGCTTCTGTCTTGACTTACTGCCACGTCCTATCTCAAATCTAACTCCCGCAGGCTGAGGATCGACTCTTGATCCCAGGGCTAATTTATCACCTTTACTACCACGTGTAGCAAGCCACTTCCAAAAAAAAAGTATTAATAAATGGTTAATGAATCACATTTAATCCAAACACATGGTGAAACTGAAGTCAACACACACTCGAGGCAGCCTAAAGAAAGGGCAACTGAGAACCTCTGGAATCACAAACCGCTGTCCAACGCTGAGCCAAGGGACGAGACGCAAGGTAACCCATCAATCACCCATCCCCCTCTCAGACGAGCCAAGAGAGGTTCTGCAGGAAGGGCAGAACCACCAAATTATGAGCACTGCACTTTCACAGGACCCATGTGCCCTTTAACACATGCCCTTTAACAAGAATCCATGAGAAAAAAACTGAAAATCAAGTATAACCACACCAAAGACAGAAATATCATTTCCACTTTTCACAGTAAAGGGGGGAGTTACAACCTCACACAACTTCGCTCCTGCAGTTGCATCGCTTTCCACCACAGCTCAGGAGCAGCAAACCTCATCGTTCTATTGAACAATTACCTGTTTTACCTCTACAGTCTCCACGGGAAGAGCAGAGTTCAAAACCCGTAATTCTGCCGGCCACAAAGACAGCCTTTATTACTCTTTAAAGGACGTTGACTTAAACTGGGGAAGCTCAATTTCCTTATGTATAGAAGATAAATAATAGACACTACGTCAGCAGAATACTCTGAATTAGCCAATAGCTACACAGCCCTTCAGAAAGCCAAAGTGCCAAAGAGCATTCAACAACTGTTACATTAAATACATTTGATATATTTCTATTATTTTTAAATACATATGCCAACATTTGAGGTCCTGAGACCATTGACAATCCCACCAAGAACTTACTATCGCATCTGCTGTCAGTGGTGTCCACTGCAACAGCAATAAACGTTCATACCCTGAAACGAGGACAATTCTGTAGCTGACTCTCAGTCGAGAAATTCCTCCTCCCAGCAGACTGTCCCTATCAAGCTAATCTAACGCTACACGCTCATATAAATTATTTCTGGTTTAAAAGCAGTTTCAGTTGCTTTAACCCTTTTACCACCAGAGCAAACAAACCCATTTAAATCAAGCATGAGTCAGTTCACTGGTGTCCCTGCAGACGCTGCCCATGGATTTATCATCAATACGAAATGACACCTACACCTGCCTACGCTGGCCGGCAAAGCGCGAGCCCAGCGACAGGAACAGAAACAACAGCTCCATTAAAAACCCTCTTTACTACACAGACCCTCAACACCCTTACCCACCCATCATCTCTTCTTCACACTGCTTGGAGCTCCTCAGTAGAATTTTGTGGCTTAACAGTTATTTTCAATCTTTAGTAAACAGAAGGCAGAGAGGTGGAACGCTGGTGAGCAACACATTCTGCCTTTTCCAAGAAAGAAAAGAAGGAACCGAACAGCTTGTTGGCCCATGAACTCCTAGGAAACAACTGTGCTGAACAATACTTTGTGGGACATACTTCCCGCTTTCTCTCCTCCTCTCACCACAACTGTTTCATCACCCAAAAATCTCAAGAACTGCTCAAAATATCCTTTGTCTCTATCATGCGACTTTCCATGGCCTAACTTCATGGGGGAAGGACTCTTCAGAAGGGTTTTTTCCTGTCCAGAAGTCCCAGCTGCGGGCTGTCAGGAGATGGCACATCTTTGACTTCTTCCAAAATCCCAGGCGTCCAAAGAGCACATGGCTTTGGCCAGCCAGCATCCCCCGCCAACACCCTGAATATTTGCTCCTGCCCTAAGTGAACTTGCAGGGTTGTTGGACACTTCCTGTTGGAAACCAACATAGCAAAAAAGCAAAATAATCCGCATGCCTCAAAATCTCTGAGCAGAACGCTGACCCCGCTGCGCACAGCAGAGCTGCGTTGCTGCCAGCCCGCATCCGGAACCAGGGGGATGCTCATTCAGCTGTCCCTCCTCCCTCGAGGCGCACGGTGACACCTAGTCAAGCTCTTCACAAAGGTCTTGAGCAGGAAACAACAACTAATTCCTTCAAGTGTTCTCCAAGCTGTGGTTTTTTCAGCCACGTCAGCTCCCATGAGAAATTCTGAACTTACACAAAACAAACATTTTGAATGTTTTATAGCTCTGGGGTTAAAGACAGAAGGAAAAATTAAGAGAATTTCTTCGAAGGAAGAGAAATGAAGTCACCTACAACTGCTTCTTTCCAACAAGGAATTTAAACCTAGTTATTGTTCCCGACCTCGGGATGGCAGATTGCTTTCACACAATACAGCACGTTCACAAAAAACCCCGACCTAACATTAACCTTGTCATTAAAGCTATTTCTGAGCATCACAAGTAAAGACACTCCTTTATTTCTACTCTGACAAAAAGAGAGACAACTACTTTCAACTCCGCGTTGCTGGCAATATTTTCACCGGAAGCAAAGCTTCGTTAGACGCTCTTTGGAAGTCACGCGTGTCCATGCTCCAGGAGCGGTTCTGTAACCTCTACTTGTTGTTCTGCTGCCCAGCAGTACTGCCCCTGACAGCAAAGGGCAGCAAGTTCCCAGGAACGCTCCCGGTTTGCTAAAAAGTCACCTTGGCCTGCGTTACCGAGAGACCAAGAGAACCCACAGCTGGCACGAACCCCACGGCCTCTTCCACTGACCACTACCTTACAAACAGGAACAAAAATCCTACAGAGAAAAGGTAAAGCGGCCGAGATTAAACAAAAAGGTTCAGCCCTAGCAAGAGGCAACAGCAGAACGTCCACCGTGCTGCTGACATACAGCCACGCTCCTCTGAAGCACTGACGGCATCTGTCATGCCGGTTTACGCATTACAGACACGTCTACAGAACGAGTCATTTTAAAGCCACTCTGGATGCTTTAGAATGAATTTAAAATGAAACTAATTCCATCTGAAACTGAATAGTAACAACCGAATTCCCACGCCGTACCTAACGGACAGTCAAGCCGTTACCTTCCGCCCGCAGAGGGAAGATTCAGTGCTTTGGAAGTATCACCCCCCCAGAGCCAGTCTGGAGGTCCAGCATGTCCCCACCGGTTCCGGAGGACTTGTGACAGACCCTCGCACCATGCTAGCAGCGCTTACCAGGGAAACAACGGACTGACTGAAAGGGCAGGAGTTGCGGACCCCGGCATTTCCCCACCAGCGAGTCAGCCAGCGCTCTTCCCTGCTGTGTGCTACACTTAAACACAGCCACAGGCTTCGGTAGCGTTCAGGTTATCTCAGGAGAAACACTACGGATTAAAAGCCGCTTCAGTGCTGTGCTCAAACGTATGTTTTGATTTCACACTGCATCCCTCGTTTCAAACATTTGTCACCATCCTGACATACTCCTCTGTTTGCCTTAATGTCAGGCAAACCGTCAATCCAGGAGGAAAAACCACGGTACCATCACCGAGCTTTGGTGAGTTTAAGTAAAAATAATTCTTGCTTGAGGTAATTTTTGTTTAAGTTCTTTTGTAAGAGTTAACTCAAGTGCTTCCTGGTTTTAGGAGCCCCACATAAACCACCCGCTGCATGGTATTAAACATTCAGAACCTACAATATTTTCAGACAAAACCAAGCCACTGTCCCAACCACCGTGTTCCCGAATACTCTGCACAGGCGAGAGACCGCCCCCTCCAACGGAGGGCCAAACACCACGATCACTTTGCCGTATCTCAGCGAAAGCAGAGCCCAGCACAACCCCTCTGCGAAACAGGTTTATCATTATCTCAAGACACATAAATAAAACCACTCCTGACACCACCAGAGACAGGGCGAGAACTCGGCTCCACAGCAGAACCACTTCACAGGATCTACCGCAACATGCCAAACTTCGCCGGAGCTTTAACAGCGCAGAAGTTCCAGCGCACCCCTGACCTTGCAGAGGTGTATTCACCTATTTGTGAGGTCAGCACATCAAAACACTTCTAAGTGGAAGCCCCTTAAAGTCAGGCTTCTGCTCACAGAGGGGGGGCTCTTGGGAAGAGAACGAAGCCCACAGAGAGTCTCTCATAGCGCAGCCCCGCTCCTACAAGAACAGACGAGCTGTCCTCAAAAGTCCATCCAGATCAACCTGACAAAAGATTCGCGTAGCTCCTGCTACGCAGGCAGAACAAAAGCAACGTCACCAGGGTTTAGAACCGAGACGCTTTAGCCGATTCCTGAAACACAGTACGTTTGTAGAAGAGTTTTTCCATGCATGTCTGGGAAGGTGCCTATGGATACAGAATACAGCCTCTGTTAAAAGAATCACTGTCTCTAAAATGAGGCAAATGGAAACCAAGTCACAACTTATTTCTGAGTTTTACTGTGAACGCTTATCTTCCTGAGAGCTCCAAATGCAAAGTTATCCCTTTTTTAAAAAAAATATTCCTTTCTATCAGACTCTGTTGAGTAAACGTAAGGAAATCCTCAAGGAACACCATCAGCCTGTTCTCTCTTCATTTAAGACTTCTATAAGTTGATTTTTTCCCCCCTAAAGCTACGTAGCTTCATTCAGTCAAGTAGGAACGTGACCACCTTTACACAAACGCGAGCATTGACACAGGAACGCGCCACACTTCAGGTTTTCTAAAACATTTTTTAGAAGACTGAGGAATGTGTATGGAGAATGTGTATGCCTCCCGAGAGGCAAAGGGCATCTTTTTCCTACACCCCCGACACAATATCCCACACACAATGCACACCTAGGCAGAGCTCCAACTACAAACACAGAACCACGATGCCAGCAGACAAGTTCTAGTAACCGGACAGTTTGAAAGGGTGGGTGGCCTGATAAAAGGGGGGCCGAGGTGAGGTCCTGACAGCCCTGGTCACACTGCCGAGTTTCCTCGAGGGGCATCTTTTTCCTACACCCCCGACACAATATCCCACACACAATGCACACCTAGGCAGAGCTCCAACTACAAACACAGAACCACGATGCCAGCAGACAAGTTCTAGTAACCGGACAGTTTGAAAGGGTGGGTGGCCTGATAAAAGGGGGGCCGAGGTGAGGTCCTGACAGCCCTGGTCACACTGCCGAGTTTCCTCGAGTACCCT
>NW_010406511.1:0-282 GCF_000710305.1 Buceros rhinoceros silvestris | reverse complement strand
CCCGCCGGGCAGTGCATTCCCGCAGACCAGAGGCAGCGGCTACAGACAAGGAGCCTCGCACATGCGGCCCCAACCCTGCGTTGGGGATGCGGGGTGGGGAGCGCAGCAGCGCGCACGGAGGAGGGCTGGGGAAGGGTCCCCTCCCCGTCCCCACGGATGCTGCAGGCAGAGCGGAGCCTCCGTGTGTTTGCGCTTCCAAAGGACCGGCACATGCACCTAAACGCGGCGTGGCAGAGGGGAAGCAAAGGGCAGGCTCCGTGCCCGGGACGGGGCGCGGGTTAC
>NW_010406510.1:31678-31907 GCF_000710305.1 Buceros rhinoceros silvestris | reverse complement strand
GCAGCACCAGAGACCCCTGGAGCTGCTGCCACCGAGCCCTGTCGGCGCCGCTGTTGTGTTCACCACAGCCGCGCCCCGGAGGGAGCAGAAAACCCCCTCGTCACGACTGAGGAGCCGCGCCCGAGACTGACTGAGCTGTTTTTGCTGGAAAAGCTGCCGTGCCGCCTCGGCACGCCGCATCAGAGCCCCGCACCGGAGCCCCGCCGACCCGGGTCAAGACTGTCTGCGC
>NW_010406510.1:10430-31561 GCF_000710305.1 Buceros rhinoceros silvestris | reverse complement strand
GCCCCCCGCCGCCGCTGGTTTTCAGGGCAAAGTGCCGCCGCTGCAAGTGCTGAGCCTGGTCTGCCCACACGCCCGAGAATGACTGAGCTGTTTTTGCTGGAAAAGCTGCCGTGCCGCCTCGGCACGCCGCATCGGAGCCCCGCATCGGAGCCCCGCCGGGTCCAGACCGCCCACACACCCAAGAGCTGTTTGCTTTTGCTTTCGCCTCAACCCACGACAGAGACTGGTAGGATTGTGCCGATTCTGCTCCATCTCGCGCTGCCGGGTAATTTGTAACTGCGCGGGTCTCTGTGTGCTGCTCACATGGCAGAACCACGTGGCCGCCGCCATCTCGGATCGCTGCCGCAGTCCATGTTTGCTTTCAGTTTAACCCTCGCCTTCCCAAAACCCTCAATACCTCACTGTTTTCCTTTGTATTTAATATATTTCTGTTTGTAGTGTTATTAAAGTTTGTTTCAGCTTTCCAAAAAGCATTTTAGAGGTCTCCCGAGTTCCCTTCTCCCTTCTCCTATCTCTAGTGGGATAGGGAAGGTATTATCGTTACCGGACCTTGGTTTACCTCAGCCAAACCGGTGACAATATTACTAGTACCAAACGAAGAAGGACTAATAAGAATGAAAACCACTCCAGATGAGCACTAATACGTTTCTTGACTGAGTTCACAGATCAATGATTTATTAATATCCATAAATATTTCAGAAAAAATTAGTATACACTTTCTCTCATGTGGATCATTATGTTTTCACTCTGATGCTTACAAAGCATTTGGAGTTTCCACAGGATTCAAAGGGAAATGATATAATAGTGGAAAGCTGAAAGTATTTTCCAGCGCAGCTTTTACGTAGTTGCTGAGAACCAGAAGGAATCTGACTTGGAAAGATGTCTGTAAATTGGAAACTGGGAAGCTGGTTTATGCAGTCCCTAAAGCCAACGTTTTTGAACTTTAATGCTAAATTATCTGCTTCAGTATGGAATTCACTCACCATTTTCAGGCATTTTACTTTGAAAGCATTAGCTGAAATCTGAAAAACCTAGTCACAAGAATGGTTAATCAAGAACAAAAGATTCCACTGAATAATTCACAAGCATGTTATGTACTGAACAAGGAGAAACAATTTGTAAAGATCTAAGTTTAAAAAATGTTTAAAAAGTATTGCCTGAGAAGTCAAAGATGCCCCCAATATTCACCCACGAGCATTTCATTTAATAGATTTTGTGATCAAAAGAAACCATCATATCGATCTGTACATAAAGGCTTCCAGAAATTACAATTATGCTGAGACAAAGCCCCTGATCCTGGTGCTGGAGCATTTGTCATCTATTTTCAGTTTGTCCCTAAATCTTGGCTGACATTTAATGCATTCAAGCTTTAGTATCTCTAGCTATGAAATCACAATAATATTGGTTTTGATTTACCCATTTGAAAAGTCATTTATCAGTAGTTTTAAAGGATTCAAGGATCTCCTTACAGAAAAGAAAATTATTATCACTGTTATTGTAGAATAGCCAAACCATATCCTGTGCTTCCCTATTGGCATATAACAAGCTCAGTTTTATCCTTCCTGAAAAATAAAAGAGGATTTTTAATGTGTTATCTTGGAGTAAATGGCTTTGTATGAGTGGCTGAGCACAGATTTCTGCCATTGCTTGGTTTGAATCATGGAATCATAGAATCATTTGGTTTAAGTTCATTGAGTCCAACCATTCCCCCTGCACTGCCAGGGTGCCTAAGCCATGTCCCTCAGCACCACACCCACACGGCTGTGAAACCCTCCAGGGGTGGGGACTCCACCACCTCCCTGGGCAGCCTGGGCCAAGGCTGCACAACCCTCTCTGTAGAGAAGTGCTTCCTGATACAGTTTGACTGTGTCATGAATACGCGAAGTCATCCAGGGCTTGTGCTCATAGGCCCAAAGCAGAAGACAAAATGTCTGTGACACCTTAAAGATAGCTCCATATCCTACTGGCATCCACGTGGGGTTTGCAGAAATGATTACTCTATCCAGATACGTCCTGACAAAAGAAATGTTCCTCTTGTTGGGAATTACTGGAGGAAGGCACTAGCTGGAGCACTGGTAATCAGAACCAGCTCTGAGGGGAGACCAGCTCAGTCATTTTGTCAGATTTTGCTGAGAATTTGGATCCAAAATCTGCTCAGAGGCTGTGCCTGTGTTACCTGTGAGCCTGATTTAATATCTTTCAGTCCCTCTCTTACCAAAGCCAGGTGTGGAATTTCACTTTCAGGAGTGCCTTCTTTCCACAATGTGCATGCTTTGGGCTGGAGTGTTCATTTCCTTTGGCAGAGGATGTGCTTGTCTTGATGCTGCACTTCACATTAACTGCATACTTTGGGTGATGGATTGCCGTTACAAACTGCTGTTTCTCCTTTATTCGTTAAACAAGAGCTGAACAGTATTGACCATAACAGTTTTAAACGTGTTAATGCTCTTGATGGCTTTAATCTGTTGAGAAAGTGGTTTAGACAGAGGATCTAATGAATGTTAACACAACAAACTCTTTCTCATCTTGTTCCCGTACAATTTTAAGCCGGTGTTTTCTGCGATGATTGCCTTCTGTTTGGTGCTTATCTGACTGCATCTGGAGGGCTGTGCCCAGTTTGGTGCTCTCCAGTGCAAGGAGAAGAGGTGAGGGTGGTGGAGAATAGAAAATACGAGGAGAGGTGGAGACAATATGATGTGCTTAGCTTTAAACGAGGAGCAGGGGGTGGATCACTTGACACACAGAAGCCTCATTCAATCCAGCCTATTCTGTGATTTTGAGATCTTTATCCACCATGGAAAAAAAAAAAGGTCTGGGTTTAACGTCATTAAATAGGTGAACAGCAACATGTTTTCATGCAACTCCAGCTTCATCTTGGACAATAAAACAACCTATTGCATGTTCCAGCTTGAACAACTTCAGTTTTCAAGTGACCCAATCTCTGTTTGTCTTGGTATGCCTCCTGGGTCTTCTTCCACCTCACATTTGCTGACCGATCACCACTCAGATTTGGGTAAGTAATCAAAGCAGAATGAAGTAAAGGCTGCGTACACGCATCGTTATTGAGATTGTGCTGGTTTTACAATATTCAAGCTGGCTTTGCCAAATGTGGCAGTTCGGCCTCTGGTTTCCAGAGAAGCTCCAAGCACCACCATGCTTTGTGCATGTCCGGTCCTTTCTAGCCCCAAAAGCCCCATCTCAAGGTTCAACAGCCATCCATTCCTTACTTTCAGCCACTAAACACCTCCACAAAAATCCCCCAAGGAACTGCTTTCCTCTGTCCTGCTCTGCTCTTCAAAAGCTGCCTAAGACCTGTTCCTGATGGAAGAGGAAATGCAGTTGCTACAGATACCACAGTTCATTGAGTCCACCTCAGCTCCACTCAGCACATGATTGTACAGATTAGGGGAAGTGGGATCAGGAAATTAAAAGAGTATCTGTGCTGTCAAATGACTTCTCATCCCTCTTTGGAAAGCATGTGCCCGTATTAACCTCACTGACTAGCAGTGACCCTCCAGAGGAATTGTTGTGGGTGAATGAGAGGGTAAGAGAGAAGAAAAGATAAATTGAAAGGTAGAAGGAGGAAATTTATCTGCCAGGATACAGCTTCCTTCCTACCTTTGGCTTGAGAACATTGGATACGAAACACCCAGCGCAGTTTTCCTACGTTAGCCGGAGCTGCAGAAGCAGGTGAGTTTATGACACTAGACCCAGTGTGAAAAGCTCTTCAAGAGAAGGCAGGTGAAGCAGCTCAGGCAGACTGCCTCGCTGGCATGGCTCCGCTCTCATTGTCCTCGTGTCTCTGAACTGGTTATTGCATAGTACAGACAGACCCAGATGTACTCTGGGTAATGATTTCAGTTCATTCCAAAGATCCCAAACCCAGCGCTGTTGCCTTCAAGACAGTTTTTTCCTCCACACGTCATTTTTAACATTATAGTAGGTCATCACAGAAAGGAGGTTTTGGAAAACATAGTTTCTGAACAAGGCATTTGAAGTAAGTGGACTGATGCTGAGATTTCAGATCAATGAGGAGCTCTGTAGAGAGCAATGGATAGGAAAAAGAAATTTGTCTCTGTTCTGCTGCAGGTCAAATGGATAAGGAACTGATTTTTGCTCTCAGCACGGTAGGAGCTAACAGTGAGTTGTGTCAGGTCACAGAGCACCGCAGCTCGGACCTCTCTTTGGATGGCAGGCTATGAAATATGAATGGGAAGGTGGGTAATGAGTGCTGAAAGAATTGAAATAAAATATCAACAATTTAAACCTGTCTGGTAACAAATGCCTCTTCTCCAGAGTGTCAATCATCCATCTGAACAACATCCTCCTCCAGAACTAATCCCTCAGTTACATGAATGTTTGCTTAACTAACCCCAAAGAGCCTTTCGGCTGAACCGAGTGGAGCAGAGGATTCCTGGGCGTATACATCCAGCAAAGAGAAAGTGAAACAACTCAGCCAAGCGCAATAATCTTTTGATGGATACATTTGGCAAACAATAGGCTTCTGCCTAGTGTTTACCATGAGCCTCCGGGGTACATGCTCTACGGGGCTGAGGCTTCAGGCTGCATCATTCAGATAAAACAAACTCAACTGCGGATTCTTACATCCAGTGTCTCCCTTAATGTTTAAATTCTAAGGGGAGCAGATAAATTGCTAAGAGGCAACTGCCTCTTTGAAGCCTTTCAAATGTCAGGAGGCCCCAAAAGACTGCCAGAGAAAAGATCTGCAGGTGGGAAAATAAAAAAATAGGTAATTCAACCCATGAGGAGACACAGCACAGAGAAGGGGCTAACTCATGACGGCAGAAATGAACCACTTATTTTTTTCATGGCAATAGTTGTTGCATTTTAAAATATTTTCTATAGATAGGTTTGAGTTTTATTTGCAACATAAAGAAGTAATCTTTCATGTTTATTTTCTTTTTCCTGCAAAACCAGTTCTGATGCAATTTTGAAACACCAATCCCATTCCTCCCCAAGGTTTGTGGCACGTGATTTTCTTTTACCATGTAAAACATGGGAAAAAATTCCACCCAAAATAGGTAATTTGCAATTTTAAAATGCTCCTTAAAATGTCACCAGTCATTAAAGAGCTGCGAACACCTGTTGTATGAAACAGGAAGAAGTTAAAAGGTCGTCTGTGCTTTTTGGCTCCAGGAAAACTCATGGGAAGATGAAGCAGCCTGGGGATGAAGTATATGGACAGTCATCCTCAAAACAGGAGCCCGGTCTTTCCTCTTGGGTAGGACCCACTAGCCAGAGTTTTAATACCACATCTCCCTGGTTCCTTTCTAGGTGTGGATTCTTTTGCTTCACTGTGTTCAGGTTCAGGCAGAAAGGTCTCACTTTGTACGTCTTATCTGCTCTTTAAGGCACCTCTGGAGTAGGTCAGATCTCAAGCTAAGACAGAGACTGTTTCTTGTATCTGAGAAAATATCTTTTAGGGACTCTCCACCTTGCACATGGTACATTTGTCCTCCAGGAGTGAGCATGTCAGTGCTTGCTGAGACATCTCTATTTCTTTTCCTGAGCTTTTGCCTTTTTTGAGATCGTGCTACCGGTATCTCCCACCACGGGCATAGGGACATATTATGACTTAAGAGGGGTCTTCCATCTTGAATGTTTGTCATCTGTCTCTACTCTTTAACAGAGTTGTTATTTAACGCCCCCTTCAAAAAACTGTCACAGCCAGTCAGGGGTAATAATTTCCAATCAAGGGAGAGTGGAATATAAAATGGGATATTGAGATTTTATAAGGTGCTCTCCCTGTATTAGCATAGCAGAAATATTCATCATCTGATCCGCTCAGAAATGGGTTGTAGAATTTTTGCAGAGGTGGCTGAAAAGATCAGGAGGATTCTTGTATAGTCTTTGGCTTAAGGACAGTTTATGTAAAATTCTGATTAACCGGAAATCGAGAACTTCTAACAGTATAGGTCTGACATATGGTCCTAATTCCAACTGCCTTCAGTGAGAATTACCGAGAAGGGAAGAAGGGAGGCCCCTTCATTAGCAGTTCCTGCAAAAACCAGGTCTATAAACATAGTGACATGCTACAAAATTCGACCTACAACGATTTTTAAAAGTCAGCTGTCCTACAAAGAACACCTCAATCTAGTGTGCATTAGAAATGTTAGAGTTAAGTCCTATCCATCACGTGAAGTTCTAATACAGTTATTATGACAACACTTTTCTCTGTCTCTAGCTGCAAGCTATAATCAATGTAAAGATTTATAGAGTTATTTCTTCAATTATATGGAGGGGAAGTTCGCAATTGTGAGTTACGAACATGAAATTCCCTGTACACTAGTAAGGAAACCAGTCTGGTGGATTTTCCCCATGTGAGAAACAGTAGGAAGCCAACTTTCTTTTTCACGCTTATTACGGGACGGAGCTTTGAGCAACCTGGTCTAGTGGAAGATGTGCCTGCCCATGGCAGGTGTGGGGGGAGGTGGGGGTTGGGGATGGAACTAGACGATCTTTAAGGTCCCTTCTAGCCCAAACCATTCTGTGATTCTGCGATTCCTGTCTGAAGGTATTTGAGACAATGCCTGATACAATCATGCTTGGAGTGCCTCCAAGACTGCAAAAACAGGTTTCGGTTGTGTATTGGAGAATGAGTGTCCAGCATTCATTCACTGTAGAGCTTAGATTGTACTGCTTCACTCCCTCCCTAAGCTAGCTAAGATAACTAAACCCAGGAATCTACAAGATGTTGATTTCTTCTTCACTGAGTTCCACAAAATTACTTCTATTTTCTTTTTTCTTTCTTTTTTTTTTTTTTAGAACTATAATCAGAAAATGAGATGCTTCTGAAAAGTTTGGCACAAAGAGGCTGTTAGAAAAGACAGCTAAGATGCCACTGGTCTATAAGCAGGCCTGCTGGGAAAAAACGAGTGTTTTCAGATGGCGTGTGCATATGGAAGCCTCAGCATTAGTGTGGATGTTTCCCAGAACTGTTCCTGCCACAGCTAAAGACTATTACATAAGCTGAAGGAGTGACGAATCGTGGTAGGAACAGAATTTACTCTGTGGATGCAGAAAATGACAACTTCCCATGCTCTATGGACTGGGCATAGAAACTTACTCTTCAGTCAAAATCTGTTCTGGAGTTTTAAACTCAGTTTAATATCTAGATTCAGCCACAGGAGCCTGCTTTTGATTTCTAGTGGTCCTCGAATTTTAGTCAAAACTCAAAGACCTGCCATACGAAAATGGGCAGGTGCGCCGTCTTTGTGCAGAAAGCCCACACTGCAGCCGAGCTTTTACATGTTTATTTTGTTCATTCCCCACCTGCAAAAATCAGTCAGGTGATCTTGACCTCAAGTTTAATTGCTGGTCATAGACACAACACACACATTGCTTCTTACTGCAGTTTAGTTTAAAGTGCTTGGGTATTAAATTCCAGTGGAAATCTGAGACATGCCTCATAAAATGTCATGAAATACTTTTTATACCCGAATGCGCATTACTGTGTAATTATCTGAGAGGCTCTTCCCAAAGGGGTTATGCAAGGAAAAGATAACCATGAAGCCAGAAAAGGTTCTTTAACAGACAAACAACATTTCAGGTAAACGCAACTGTTGTTATTAATGTGGTAGTTTCCCAACTTTTCCTGCACTAAGCTTCTAGTGATTATGTAGTATTTTTAAGTCACCTTAGTAACTGCAGAGCTCTGATTCCTGAAACATTAATAATTTTGTTAAAAAGGATTTCTTTTTAATTTTTATGGTACTTGTTAATATTTTTCTAGTTAAATTCCTACAACTCAGTGACTTATTCCAGATTTCCATATAAATCACAGTACTCGGTTTTCAATAAGTCCTCATGTTTTATCAGAAAATTATTCTGATTTTTGTACACTGTTTCCTCCTCTTCTCTCTTAGCAACATCAGATAACTGAAACACTATTTGATATGGATATCAGTTCCTTATCTTAACCTGTCTCATGTATTTTCTCAGTCTGAAAGAAGCCCTCATATTTCTCTTCTCAGCCTTTTCTTACCCAAATGACTCTCAAGATGGAGACTTGTGGCAGTTTCAAGTAGGTAGCTGGGACACCTAAGGAAAACATATGGAGGAAGTAATGACGTTTCGGAGCTGCACGTACTTTATCACATTTAACTTCACCCCTAAGATTGAAGTTTTACAGATTCATCTGGGTCCTATTCTGAGTTCCAGAATTAGGCCAATACAGTATTTCAGCATGTCCTCCAGATCAGCCCTTACACAAATCCCCATCTTTCATTTCTCCAGCCGAAGCTCAGTGTGAGTAAGATACAGCCTTAAAGAGGAGAAAAGTATTTCAAAATTCTAGGAGCCTGCTTTGAGCTGGTTGATCTGGGATTTCTCAGTGACTGCTTCCAGAAGTTTGGGCATGGCTTTGCCAAGTTTTGCACGAGCACCATGTGCTACCAATTCACTGCCATTGTCTCCACTCTTAAGGCCTGATACAGCCAGCTGCTTTCATCCCAACAGAGACGATTATGATCCTGAAGTCAACTGGGGTTTTTTCCATGGATTTCAACAGACCTTGGATCAGGTCTTGATGGTTCCTGAATGAAGCGAAGAACATAATGAGAGCAGCTTTGTCCAAAGCCATTGGGGAAGGGGGAGGAGAGCAGGGAAGAAGACAAAGACAGAGGAGGGAAACAACTTCTTATTTAGTAGGGTTAAAAGGTGAAGTTTAGAAACATTTCTGACTTCTCTGAGGTTTTTTCAGAATCCTTTAAGGTATGTGCTTGAACATGCTGCAGCTGAAAAATACCATTGCTTGACTCCATCAAGACCATTCTTGACTTCTTGCCATGTGTGATAAACTCTTCTTCAAACTGTACTCAGTAATGAGCCTAATAGTATTCGGAAATAATTAGCCTCCATGTTATTGCTTTCTTTTTCCTAAAAGTCACCATAGTTTTCTCCTTACTTCACTTCTTCTCAGTGTTCTTTTTTCTGCTGTCCTGAATCACAATGAAAATTCTTTTTAATGCTACCAGCCTATTAAATGCTCCTAGCAGTAAGAAACTAGTCTATGAAAGAGTCATCGCAGTAATTGTCTGAGAGGTACCTCAAATGTTATCTTGTTCACAGTTCTACCTCGGCCAACTCTTGACCAAGCTCATGCTGTCATGTGTTTTGGTTTTTCTCTATAAAAATATTACTTCCCATTAGGAAAAATTTAAGAAGCAAGATCTGAAGAAAAATGCTCAATGCAAAGCTTCTCAGTACTGTAGGCAGTGCTGAATATTTCTCTAATAAATAAATTTTTAAAAATAAAATAAATAAGGTAAAAAGTAATAAAAATTTATTTCTGCAGGGGTTTCTACCCATAGCCTGTTCCCCATATACCTGTTCCCCATCACCCCATCCCTGGCACCAGCATCTAGCCGGGTCTCCCGAGGCACTGGAGTATCCGATGCTCCCTTATTGTGGAGCTGTTTGCTTACAACCAGAACCAGCCCTATGAAATAATAACTCATAGCTTCACCTTGATCTCTTGAGAGCAAAAACCTTCACAGAGTTGAACGAGGTTTGAACTGACGTTATTTCTCCTTGCACAGCGATGAAGTATGGTTGTAAATTGTCATTCCCAGCAGTGGAGGACACCAGACTGACAAACCAGTCTTTAATCTTGTTTTTCCTCAAGTTGCTCCAGCAGTGGTTTTGCAGCTGTTGGGGAGAATTGTCTTCCCTTATCATTTTCAGCAGAAACGACAGGCTGGTCTTTTTCCACATCATTAATATCATTCTCGCCCATGGCAGTTTGTGCTGCGCAAAATGAAACTGTCGTTAGGCGGAGGACGTACGTTTTCTCACATTTTAGCAACAAAAGCAGGGCTGCATTTTATCCAAACCGATTCACAAGGCCCTGTACACTTTGTCACACGTGCCCTGGCTCCACGGATCTACCCCCTGCTGCACCTATGACAGCTCTCCGTTCCCCGCACATCCTGCGTGACTGCACCTCACACTGACAGGGGGTTTCACTGAGAAACGGGAGAATAACACCTCTGCCCAAAAGAGGCCTCACATCCCCAGCCTCGTTTTTACGCTTTGCGTATGTCATGAAGAGCTGTGTGAGGGCTTTGTGTGTTGAGGCTGGATCCACAGTGTGTGGGTGAATCGGGGATTCCTTGGGCTCATTAGCAATGCTGGGAAAAAATTCAGTCCCATTAGAATGATCAGGTGCTTCATTCTAAAAATCAACCACCTAGTTTTAAATTTGAAATGTATAGAAAGTGTTTAAAGCAAAGCACAAGGTCATTTTGAATTGGAAAATTGAGACAGTTCCTCATCAAGTAAAATAAAAATTAATTTTGAAACGCGTATTTTGTTTTTATTATTTTATTGTAGTTGTTTTATTTTAAAGATCTTTGGCAAAACCGAAACATGTTATTACCTTTTCATTTATAAATTATTTGGTGAAATTGAAATTGCTTTGCATATTGTTTCTCTACGGCTAAGACTGTACTCATTTAAAATCTGTTGTCATAATGTTGACATACTTTTTTTACCATTCTGTTTTAAGGACCCTGTTATGCTGACTTCTGAGAATTCATAAAGCATTGTACCATCCTTATCCTGGGACATCAATGTTTAAACGAGAAGACTTACTACCCCGGTCTTTTACTATCAGGGGACTGAAATGGAGAAATGAAGAACTGTTCAATAAAAATGTTTGATGCTGTTGCACATAAATTTCAAAATGGATCCCAGAAGTGAGGTGGGGAAAGTTAAAACTTCCAGAACGATGCCCGAAATGACCAACTGGGTCAGTTCAGAGCAGGTTAAAATAAAAGCAGTTGATGAGCAAGATAAAGATGTCTCAGATCCCTCAGGTAATCGAATGAAGGCCTCCAGGAGGAATCTCTGGTCACTCAGGAATGTCCTCCTTGAGACAAGATGGAAGTGTTTGTAGTTACACCTATAGATCCAAGACCTGAGCAAGCAAGTTAATCAATTGTTATCTGAAGTGTAGGAGAGATCAGGGACAATGAAAGAGGGGTGTCCTTTCTCTGGCAGGTTCCCAGGGGGTCAGTGTGTGGACTACACCACGGTGACTATTTGAGGAGCTGCCTGGAAGGTGAACAATCTTGATGAGAAGGACATGGAGAAAGCTGAGCACTGGTTAGGATTAATATGGTAATCAGATGTTTTCTGTAAATTATGTGAACACACGTTTCAAAAGAAAGTGGAAATATCTTTATACTTCAAGAAATGTTGAGTTCTGTCAGTGTATGGGTTGTGCTCCAAGACCACCTTTGTTTTGATTGTCCCTCCGAAGACTTTTGTGAAGAAATGCCGAATTTTGGGGTGCTTGGTAGCAAGATCACTGAGAGATCATCCTTTAAATAGACTAAGGTTTTTCTTTCCTTTTCCCTCCTTCCTTATTCTGCACACTTTCTGTCTTTATTTCTTTTTCTTCTGGCTCAAGATCTTCACAATTTATGCAAGCTTAGTATAAGTCACTATGGAAATTTATTTCAGATTATTTATTCTATGTGTCATTGAGCTTGCCACGGGTTTCTGGAGAGCAGGTTTGTGTGTGCCCCTCTGTGTGTGTGTGTGTGCGTGTGTGTGTGTGTGTGTGTGTGTAACGGGGGAGCTTTGCATTGCAGCTGGGGCACGTAGGATCAAGCCAGATACCTGATTTGCACAAAAAACCAAACCAGCATTAAGGCAATATCTCTGTTCAGAGTGCAAAAAAACAGTGAAGAAAGTGAGGGAGTTTCCTTCGTTCAAGGCTTGAGACTGTGGAAGAGACTGGAAACTTTTCCTGTGCTCTAGAGCTGAGCGAATTTCTAGCTTATATATTTCACAAGAGGGGTAAATTGATGCTTAGTAAATTATCCTATAGTTTCTCTGCAAATTTTTTCTGAACTACACAATTTTATTGTACCATGTCCAGTAGGATTTTCCCAAAACTTCACATTTCCCTAATAGCTGAATTTTGTCTCCATTTTCCTAATGAATAAACTGAGGCCTAAAGATGTTTGCTGATCTGCACTAGAAAAATGTGCAGATTAGCAGCAAATCAGGGAATAAACCCCATGAATGCCATGGCCCATGCAATAACCAATAATTAATATTGGAGGTGATCAAGGAGGGAAAAAATTACTGCTTGCTTTATCCCAATGCACAAGCTTTTCTGTCTTTGCACTGTAAATATTTATACCACTATGACTGTCTGCGTCAGGATAGGTCTTATTTAGCAGAAGGAAGAGAATGGGGGGAATGTTTACACTCACCTTCAGTGAAGCAGGCCTTCACCATCTGTGAAGTTAATGTAACAAAACATCATTTTCACATAATTTAATTTCTTTTCTGCTTTTAAAAATACAGTCTAATTAAAGAAGGGAATGTGGATGAGAAGAGCAGGAGGTGAAGATATCTAAAGGCAGAGCTGTGAAGCAACATTGTAATTTGGGATCAGAAGAGGAAGAGATGAATTTGCATGATGATGCTTTTCATATTTAGTTAGAAAAGTGTTTGTTGAATGCTTTAGGCAGAGAATAATGATTACAGACATGCTCAGAATCTCAGCCACTCAAAATAACCAACTAAAATATGCTCTCTTTTTTTACATGGAGGGGGTTCAAAAGTCATAGGTTCCCTTGAACTTTTCTCAGATCATGTCCTAGAAATGTTCCAGGAAGATCCCAAATCTGTTTTGTAATCCTTTGAATGTCTCTTTTCCAAAAATACTTTAACATATACCTTTATTTAAATGTATTGAAGTTAAAAATGAATTAATATATGTTCCTAGACCAAAGTTTTTGGTTTCTGCAATTTGACAAGGAAAACTGAATCAGAAAAGGAAAATCAGAGAGGCTGATATACGATATAAGGAAAACCAAGCCAGAGCCACAAAAATGTGATCTTGGCAACTGTACAGTTCATTAGTAGCAAGTGAAAAAACAAGGAGATTTTTCATCCTTCGTCAACAGAAAATGGGAGCTGTCAACAGATGAAGCCAGGAGGTCATGATGCTTAATGTCTTCGTTGCTTCAGCCCTCACTAAAACAATTATCCTTGGCCAGACACACTAATGGAACTTGCATGGAGCAGAAAGGCCAACCCAGCTAATGCGAGAGGTGACCAAGACTAGAAATCGAAAACAGTCAGACAATGGTGGGAGATATTAAAAGTTCCCATCTAACCTTACATTGTTTAGTGACCTCCGTGTAGAGAACTGGTTGGAATATTCCAAAGAGCTGGTGATTTTTCTGTGGATTGAAGCCCGAATAGCTGGGGAAAAAAAAGCAAATCTCACACACACACAAAAAAAAAAACCCCAAACATATTGACTATCTTTTTAAAAGCGCTAAGCACAGCACGAAGGAATTATTATCATTCATCTTACTTCCAGCGGATTAAAAAAAAAAAAAAAAGGAAGTACAGAATAAACAATTGGCAGACACTTAGGAAATCAGGAGTTTAGGAGCTAACATGGATCTATCTATCCAAAAAAAAAAGTTTGAGACCAATCTATTTTCCTTTCAAGATACAGTAATAATCCTTAGGGAAAAAGCAGTTAATGTCGTAACTTGAATTTAATGATTTAATGGAGCTTGCTTGTGTTATCCTGTGTAACATCCTCAGTGGTAAGATGTGTTAGGATGTACAGAGGGTATAACTGCTCTAGGGAGGGTGCAAAAAGAGCTGAGAAACTGTCCTCTAATTATTAAAGGTTGACTGCCAGTTCAGACAGAGCCACGCTGCACTGGAACTCTCCTAGATTTGGTGCTATTACGCGTACTCAGTAACCCTGACTAATAAAAATGTATGATTTTAGGTTTATAGAAATCCTAAAATTTTGTAGCAATGAGATGCCATCAGCATACTGGTGGGGCTAAGCAGAATTCTGAATATTCTCAATAAACAAAGGTATCATGGTGCTATTTATTACAAATAAGTGCAGGTTGCTACAGTTAGAGAGTGATAATCCTCTTTGTAAATGCAGAATAAGGAAAACAGGTTGGACAGCAAATCCACTGAAAAGAGATTTACTGACCTTAAAACTGACAAGCATTAAAAAAAATTTCACATTTCTGGAGAGGGATGAATTTTATACTGTGCTGTATCAAGTAGCGGCACCTGTAAGACACAAGAGATCATGGTTCTCTCCCTTTACAAAGCTTATTCAGGGATACTCTGACCTTGATTGGAATGCCGCGCCTCAATAAGACTGTGCCTCTTCACTCCACGTCCAGAGGAAAGCAAAGAGAAAGACCAGGAGTTCTGAAAATACACATCAAAAGGAGAAAACCAGGGATCTGAAGTGATCGAGCTGAGAGAAAAACACAGTAGGTGAGACTGTGGCGAGCATCTCCTGACACATAAGTGGGAACTACAAAGGCAAAAATATCGTTTTCAGTATACACAGAGATAAGAAAAGCTACTCTGAATAATTTCCAGCTCAGGAGATCCTTGAGTGTAAGAGGTAAACTAAATTATCACTCAAATTCACTTTCTATTTTTATACAAAAATATGTTGGGCAGAACATCTTTTGGCGGGAGCTGAGGTTGAACATGTATATTATTTTTCTTTTTTTGAAGGTTTTAGGGATCACTCTTGACAGAAATCTAGGTAACACGCAACATAAAAGGAGCACTGCACCACTGCACTCTTCTTTTAGGAGCCCACATTGCTTCTTCCAAACATGAGGGAACTCATTTGAGTAACTCTTTCAGACCTGTCAGCTGGTTGCTTTGGAAATTCTTTCACTTACCTGCATCTTAAGTTGTGGGTTCTCCAGGGCTTACCGTAAATCCATAAATGATAACATTTTGATGCTGGAAAGCCTTGTTAAAGCAGCACGAAACCCAGGGCAGTTACACAGGCAACAGTTTTCAGTCTGCAGGCACCACACGGCGTAAATAATGGCCATTTTATTCTCAGCAATAGGTAAGCCAGATTGCAAAAGCTTTACTTGCAATTTTGAATACTTACTTACTCCCATGGGCCAAGGCATTTAGAAACCTGGCACTTCTGTGCTGGTATGATATATCTACCAGGCTCCTCAGGAAATCTGACATCACGTTTTGTGACATATCTTGCAGAGAGCATTTTCTTTACAGTTGCTCACCCGAACGTTCACTGACTGTTGTACATCAGATGATTCAACATTGCCAGCTGCTTCTATACCCTGCTGCTAAGATGTCATTTGTTCTTTGTGTTTCTTCTGTAAAGGGCTGGTGGCGTTCATTTCTAATGCTCAGATTAGAGAAAAAACTCAGATGTGAGGTTTGTAATTAGACTGGGAATTTGATAAGCATGAAAAAATTGGAAGCTGCCACTTTTTAACACCGAAGATCAAAAGAAATTCTAGAATATACATGGGCTTGAATAACCATTCTTGCATTCATACTAAACACTCCTGAAATGATAAATGAGAGAATTTTCTAACTTCTTAAGAGTCTCAATCACAGAAAAGAAATTTTACAGTTACTGTGTAAAAAAATTCTAATTATGTGGCAAATATTGCCTAATCACCATGACAAAAATGGAAAGAAATTACGAAACAGGCACTTCAATTTAAAGAAACACACAGAACAAAACTATTTTCATCACTTGAAAGCAAGTGAGTGAAGGAGATTTCAAGAGAAATGGAGATTAAGAAACATTAGTTATATCTTACAAGATTACTGTGTGTGAAGAGGAAGAGTTCATTTAGCTGAAACCAAAGAAACCTTAATACAATTTTCATATCTGGAATTTTTCTGCTGCTTTTTGTTTTAGCCACACCAAAGGGATCTTTCTGGGAATTGTCTAGACTTTGAACACTAGACATGAAATGAGAAAGTAAACGCATGAAACAAGAATTTTTTCATCAGGTGACGAAACTATGTCATTCGATCCTGTGTCAGTAAGTCCCTTGGGCTTGCAAAATACGCTAAGAGAAGCTGAGCACAGTTCATTAATCTGTGATTTATTTCTTGTCCTGCTCTTTGCTGTCACTATAGAGGAAGCTATAGAAGATAATTTGAAGTCTGTGAAGTTTTAAGGAATAATTATTTGAAGCTCTGCTTCCCCATATGGCAGTCATCCTCTTTCTTTACAGAGAGGCTTGCAAGGAGACGAAGCTCCAGCTCCAAATGTACAGGGGTGGGACTCTAAGCCATGGTGCTGTTCAATACCTACCTGCTCAGACACTTGTGGGTAGCTAGACAAGATACGTGTGGTTTTTGAGAGGAGAATGGGCAATGACCTACTGCAGCATACAAAGAGCAAACCCCTTGTCTGGTGTGTGTTGCACATACCCTGCTGTGGCAGAACACCAAGTGACAGATAACAATGTCTCTACCAGGTTTCAAAAATACGTGAGTATTATGGGAGAAAGCACAAACCAAATGTGAACTTTTCTGTAGGTAAGCTCATGTCCACTAAGCCTCTGCCTCGTCTGCAAGCTGGTGGGAGAAAGAGAAAGCTTTACTCTTTACTCACATTTTCTGGGGAGGAAAATGTCTGTTTCAGAACAAAGCCAGATGCTGAACCCATCACCCTACCCTTCCAGTCTAGATCACAGAATCATAGAATGCTTTCAGTTGGAAGGTGCCTTCAAAGCTCACCCAGTCCCACCCCCTGCAGGCAGCAGGGACATCTGCAGCCAGAGCAGGGGGCTCCCTGCCCAGAGCAGGGGCCAGCCTGACCTGCCATGATTCCCGGGACAGGGCTTCTCGCACCTCTCAGGCCAACCTGGGCCAGGGTCTCCCCACCCTCAGTGTAAAACATTTCTTCCTTCTCTCTAGGATAAATCTCCCTCTCAGTTAGAAACTGTCCAAACAGCCCCTGTGGAACAGCCCCTCGCTATCTTTCCTGTAGCCCCTTGCAGCACTGACAGGCTGCACTGGGGTCTCCTGGACCCTTCTCTGCTCCAGGCTGAACCCCCCCAGCTCTCTCCCCTCTCCTCACAGCAGAGGGGTTCCAGTGTCCCTTCTCTGGACCCACTCCAAGAGGTCCATAATGATCTGGAATAATTATTTCCTTGCACATTTATTTTTGTTGCTTCATAAAAAATCCTCCTAGTGATCAGAGTAAAAAGTCCTGAATGCCAGTGGGGAAGGAGGAAAGGGTCAGGGCATAGCGATCACACTACTGGGTATTTTGCCAGCATCCCAGTCTTGACAGAAACTGCCCATGGCTTGGCACACAGACAGAAGCAGGGCTGGCTTTGATGGGAAAGGGCTGTGTCACAGTCATTGCTCTCTTTAGTCATTTCCATGCAACTGGAGCTGTGATGGAGACCTTCAGGCTTCTGATTCTGTGTGACATATTGCAGGCACATGCAAAGAAACATACTTGGGTCCAGCACTGCCACGTACCCCAGCCAATTAACCCTGCACGGGCATGGGGCTGTCCTTTGCACTGCCCTCAGCCTGTATCCCCTGCAGAGTCCAGTCCAGACTCACAAGTCAGCAGTCAGGGGGAGTTGGGAATTGAATTCAGCAATAAATTTATTTTCAACACGGTGACCTCAGTTTGGCTTGAAGCAGGAACGTTTCTCCTCAGTCTCTCATATATCCCTAATCGCATTAAAAATTTACTAAGCCAAAACAAGACTGAGACCTGCTCTGCAACTCGCCTTCAGATGTTTCTCCTAGGCAGCAGGACATTCCAGCACAATTCCCTTTGCCAACTAAAATTTAATTAGTTCTATCTGGAAGAGGGAAGACTAAGAGATCCCCATTTCACAATACAGCAGGTAGGAGACATCAGCACAAATTTACATGCTTTTTTTTCAGCTACAGGAGTTAAAAATGAATGTAACTTTGCACCAGCCTTTAGATTTGAAGTGCTACCTCTGCAACAAAACCTGGCAAGATGACAGCCTGGGACATGGTGCTGACTTTTTAACACAAGCCCTCTGCAGCAGTTTGACACCTGTCGCCTTCTCCCCTGGTGCTGTGCAGGAAGCTCAGGCACTTAACTCAGATTTGTTCAATCTATCTAACTGCCTGTCGGCAGTGCTGAGCTTAGGTCTGCTTTGTGCATCTTGCAGAAAATACTTGTCCTCAGAGGCCTTTTCCCTTGGGAGAGCTCAGGAGTTCTTGTTTCCAGTGCTTGTCTCAAAGAGAAGCCTGTAAGTTTCCTTAAAAAAAAGAAATAATGAGAAGATGATCACTTTCTGTCACCTCCTTCCTGAGACCCCTTTACCCACTAACATGGGTATACTGCTGAACGTTACACTAGGTCTTGGGGCCACAGCCTGAGACCCAGCATACAGAGATGAGGAATAGCGATCCCACTACCAAGATTTCATGTTCCCAGTAGGGTCGAGACAAAGACGGGGCTGTTATGAGTTATAAGTGCGCTATGCACACACAGGAGCCATACATAGTGACGCTAGGAAAAATGATTGGTGATACCCACCGGTAGAAAAAATACGTCTGTGCCCAGAATACGTATCTGAGCATATGCAGCAGAGGATGGAGGCACCACAACAACCAAGCATGTGATGTGGGGGTTTTAAAGATGTAAGTACCGTCATTTTCCCAAGATCCCGGGTTTCCAGCAGCCTGGATGAATCACTTCCTTGCTCCACAACAGGACATCCTGTGACACACGGAGGCCATGACCTGCAATTGGAAATAGATAAATTGGGAAGGGTGGGAAGTCAAACTTTCCTATAGCAGCACCAAATAGGTTTGTAAAAGCACTTCGGTGCTTCGTTCATGAAAGTCTCTAGAGTTCATAGCCGTTTTTACAGCTTCTCTAAGAAACTGGGTTGCTAAACAAGCCAGTGGACAGAACCTGGAGGAAGGTCCCAGCTGCACAGACTGTAAGTCAAACTAGTAAGATTAATTCTTCAGTTTTCTTCTTGTCCAAACACCGCAGTATAACCCACCGTTGGAAGAATGCATGTCCTTCAGAGTACACAGAGGCTCTGAACTTCAGCTGCTTTCTTCAGTTTGGGAGGATGAAGGTGCAGAGAGAAAATTTAAAAAGAAACAGTTGGATTTTTTTTTTTTCAGTTTTTCGGAACACATTTTTGTAGCTGGTAGCAGGAAGTTGTGATTTTGTAACTATTACAAAGACTCACAGGCAGAGGGAAACTGCAGTGTTCAGAAGTGGGATTGCAACCTGGCCAGCAGAACGGGTGATGAAACTTCACCAAAAAGCAGTGAGCTGGTCAATTTACCAGCAAATAAATTCTTTTTGCACAAAACAGTCCTGGTCAAGCTGAACAACCAGCATATTCCATTACCTTCCACAGTAAATATAAGCTATTTTACAAGACTCTCAGAAATAAGAGAAAAAGGAAGCTATGGCTGAACAGAAAGTAGCGCCTTAGTCATTTCAACCTTACTCTGAGTCTTCTGGGGTCCTTTATGGTGCTGTTCAGCGCTCACTGTACTGACATTAGCATCTTTTACACTGTTAAATATAAATGGGCATCTGAGAATGAGAGCAATATGAAATTGCAGATACTCAGAGCTCGGAACTTGTCTATGATTCATCAACATGAAAATGTTTAAAAAGGATGGTTCCAGTGCCATTTAAACAAAATATCTTTTCCAGAATCCAAATGAACCGAGGTGACTCACAGCAACCAAGGGTCCTATACCCTTCCTACCAGACACGACTTTGAGTTTAGGAAGTGGGTGAATGATTGGCCATTTCTCCAGCACCTCTAGGAGAAATAACATGGTGCAAGAGCATCTTGTGAGCTGCAAAATGCATATTGGATCAGAAGATAGGCTCTGGGGATCTAGAAAAAGTCCTTTGGTTGGATAGGGCTGCAGTTTTGGACTAGCGCTTTGTAGATGAGGAAGTCCACATTTCAAATAACTCCCAGGAAAAAATAACGATGGACTAGTGAACATCCAGCTGTTCTCCCTGACCGCAGGGGTAGTCTGCATATACTTTCTGGCCTTGCTCCACCAGATCCAGGTACTTTATAAAGGATCTTTTGCCTCTTGGGAAGTATTACTCAGTTTTCAGAATCTTTCCTGATCCTAATATTTGCGTTTGTCATTGAATCCATGTCCATACCACAGGAAAGCTGCCTGAAGGATAAGCTTCTATGAAACACTGACAGTAGCCAGAAGTGTCTCAATATGTTACTATCCCTTCTGTAAACACAAAAAGGCAACACAGAGACAGGATCACTTTTCTACGCCACTTGTTTACAAAAGAACAAAGACTAGTACTCTAAATTTAATACCTCAATAGAAGAGTTTTTGCTATTTCTCAACCAGAAGGCAGGGATGGGGAGTGGAATCAAGCCCTTATAATCCATGAGGACACAGTAAGAGAACCCCTGCACAGCTTAGATATGCAGAGGTCTATGGGGCCATGTAGGATCCACCCAAGTATTCTGAGGGAGTTGGCGGAACTGCTCACCAAGCCACTTTCCATGATTTACCAGAAGTCCTGGCTAACGGGGGAGGTGCCAGCTGACTAGATGTTAGCCAATGTGACACTCATATACAAGAAGGGCCGGAAGGAGGACCCAGGAAACTATAGGCCTGTCAGTCTGACCTTGCTGCCAGGGAAGGTCATGGAGCAGATCATCCTGAATGCTGTCACTAGGCACATACAGGGTAGCCAGGTAATCAGGCCAGTCAGCATGGGTTTATGGTCCTCTTTGACCAACTTGATCTCCTTCTATGACAAAGTGACCTACTTTTTGGATGAGGGAAGAGCTGTAGGTATTGTTCTCCTGGACTTCAGTAAGGCCTTTGACACCGTTTCCCACAGTATTCTGCAGAAACTGGCTGCTATGGCTTGGATGTGTGTACTCTTTGCTGGATAAAAAACTGGCTGGATGGCCAGGCCCAGAGAGTGGTGGGGAACGGAGTTAAATCCAGTCGGTGGCTGGTCACCAGTGGTGTCCCCCAGGGCTTTGTTTTGGGGGCCTGTTCTCTTTAACATCTCTATCAATGATCTGGATGAGGGGATCGAGGGCACCCTCAGTCAGTTCACAGATGACACCAAGCTGGGTGGGTGTGTTGATCTGCCTGAAGGTCGGGAGGCTCCACAGAGGGATTTGAACAGTCTGGATCCATGGGCTGAGGCCAATAGTATGAAGTTCAACAAGACCAAGAGCCAGGTCCTGCACTTGGGCCACACCAACCCCCTGCAGTGTTACTGGCTTGGGGGGGGGAGGCGGGGGAAAGCGCACAGG
>NW_010406510.1:0-10251 GCF_000710305.1 Buceros rhinoceros silvestris | reverse complement strand
AACTGCCCAGAGGAAAAAAGACATGGGGGTGCTGGTCGACAGCCGATTGGACATGAGCCAGCAGCATGCCCAGGTGGCCAAGAAGGGCAACGGCATCCTGGCTTGTACCAGATGTGGCCAGCAGGAGCAGAGCAGGGCTTGTCCCCCTATACTGGGGGCACTGGTGAGGCCAGTGACACCTTGAGCCCTGTGTCCAGTTTGGGCCCCTCACTCCAGAAAGGACATTGAGGTGCTGGAGTGGGTTCAGAGAAGGGCCAGTAAGCTGGTGCAGGGTCTGGAGAACAAGGAGAGGCAGAGGGAGCTGAGGTTGTTTAGTCTGGAGAAGAGGAGTCTCGAGGGAAACCTTCTCACTCTCCACAGCTCCCTGACAGGAGGTTGTAGAGAGGTGGGGCTCAGTCTCTTCTCCCATGTGAGAAGTGGCAAGTGACAGGTCTGGAGGAAATGGCCTCAAGTTGCGCCACAGGAGATTTAGGTTGGGTATCAGGAAGAATTTCTTTCCAGAGAGGGTTGTGCAGCCTTGGCACAGGCTGCGGGATGACTTCGCGTATTCATGACACAGTCAAACTGTATCAGGAAGCACTTCTCTACAGAGAGGGTTGTGCAGCCTTGGCCCAGGCTGCCCAGGGAGGTGGTGGAGTCCCCACCCCTGGAGGGTTTCACAGCCGTGTGGGTGTGGTGCTGAGGGACATGGCTTAGGGACCCTGGCAGTGCAGGGGGAATGGCTGGACTCAATGATCTGAAAGGTCTCTTCCAACCAGGTGATTCTGTGAAATCTGTTACTATCTGCATCATACCTAAATCTTATTTTTCCAAAAGTCACACCTGTGATGTAAATAAATTGGAAAAACTTT
The DNA here is from genome assembly GCF_000710305.1 of Buceros rhinoceros silvestris. Lineage (NCBI taxonomy): Eukaryota > Metazoa > Chordata > Aves > Bucerotiformes > Bucerotidae > Buceros > Buceros rhinoceros. The sequence continues at coordinate 9,400 of NW_010406510.1, read as the reverse complement.
CTTGATAGATTTAATTTTTTAGGATATGCCAGAGGGTTTGCAAGGATGGAATTTCTCCAGGAATTTTGAATTTATGGATCTATTCTCACTGGAGAGATTTAAAAAAAAAAAAGAAGATGGAGGGAAGGGAAGGATTGAACTTGCAAAATGTATCTCCACATTTCATGTACCCAAGCATTTGTCAAGGACATGGTTTCGGGTTCTTCTGACACTGTGAGAGATATCCAGGTTTGGATTTTTAAAATAATAAACATGTAAGACCACGAGGCTAAAGAAGGTGTTTGTGCCAGAATCCAGCTCTTGGCCATCATTACCAAATGTCAGTTTCTCCTTGCAGACACACAAGAAGTTCCTCAGAAATGTTCAGTTTTTGCAGTCATAGAAATCGTCAAAGATTCTGGAAACTGGTTTGTTTTAATTTATTTGGCTCACCCCTAGTGGGAGCAATGCTATGTTGACAGCGTGTCCTCCCCCTACTTATGAACACAACTGGTTCCTGTTCGAGCCAGAAGAGGAAATACGAACAGATTCTGCTATTGCAGCATTTTGGAAACATTTAGAGTATTCAAATGACTACGGGAGAAAGTGTTGCGGTAGAGATATCAGGAAGTTTAACAAGTAGCACAGCCTGAGCCTGCGTGAATTTGGACTGGGTTGACTTTCCTCTGTGACCAAGTCGCAGGAAGACACTTCAGGCCAGTAGCTCTCTGAGCTGAAAAGTTTGCCTCAGTATAGATGTTTCTCATTCTTCCCAAAGTATCTTACTCTGAGAATGGTAATGGTGTGAGTGTTGACGAGTAAATCTCCTTGAAGCGCTTTTTCCTTAGCTGATAGATGTAAGAGATCTTGTCCCATTCAGACTGAGCTTAGAGGGCATGTCCCAAGGGAACAGATGCAGAATTCTTGAGTTGTATTTAATAGAAACCAATATAATAGATGGAAATGTCTTTGTGAAAACTGGATGGAGGCAAATGCTTTGATTAAGATTAATTTGCTTTAACGCAAGCCCAGTCCGACACAATTTGCAGATCTCAAAGCTTTTACAAGGCCCACTGCAGAGTAAAGACCTTCCATCCTGGTAGCTAATGGCCTGACCATGGGGTATTTTCAAGCATGTGTGAAGGTATGACTATCCATCCCACTCCTAGAATGGTCCTGTTCACAGAACCACATAGAGGAACCTCCATACAGTGAATTCCAGTTCTGGGCTCCTGAGTACAAGAACAACAGGAATATACTGGAGTGAGTCCAGTGAAGGGCCCTGAAGATGATTAAGGGCTTGGAGCATCTGTCACATGACAAGATGCTGAGACAGTTAATGTTGTTCAGCCTCAAGAAGAGGCTTGGGAGCAGATCTTACCAATGTGTATAGGTACCTGATGGGGAGAGTCAGACTTTTCTCAGTGGAGTCCACTGAATGGAGAGGAAGCAATGGTCACAAACTGAAATGCAAGAAATTCTATTAAAATACAAGAAAAAAACCAACCTTACTGTGAGGGTGATCAAACCAGTTTGCCCAGAGAGGTTGTGGAGTCTCCATCCATGCTGATACTAAATTCCCAACTGGACTTGGCTCTGGGCAACCTGCTCTAACTGACACTGCTTTGAGCAAGGAGGTTGGGCAAGACACAGTTTAGGAGTCCCTGCCAGCCTCGACACTTCTGTCGATTTTATGTCCCACTAGTGATGTAGCTATTTAATGCTCAGTTTAAACTTCTAGGCCAGACGGGTCCAAGCACCAGAGGTCAAAAATGGAGGAAGGGTCAAGCACTTGCAGGTAACTGGCCCAAGGATGGGAAGAAGCGCAGCCCTTTCTTTTCTTAGAACTTAGGACAAACGTGTTAAACCATGAAATGCTATTTTCAGCCCAAGGTGCCCTCTGCAGAGCTGTACCCAGCTGGAACATAGCAAAAGCAGGAACTTGGATGTGAATCGGTTGGTAGCACAGGAAAACAAAAATTACAAGCTTATCTTCTTACACCTCATAGAGCTTTTCATTAATTTTTCCATACCAGGCATAGTACTTTCTTAGACCAGTCCATAATTTGCACAATAATAATAGAAACCCCAGACAAACACGTCATATACCAGAGTTTGATAGAGCAGACCAGCTTCATTCAAATCATCAGGGACGTAGCTAAAGCATCACAGTTATCCTTGTAGCCGGAAGGGAGCACACGCAATACCACGATATGAATGGGAATGGAGTAGGAGACTTTGGGAGCTGCTTTTAACACGTAGACGTTAGCAATGAAGCTGCGAGATTTTAACCAGCCACGCTGTTTTACATGGGCTGTGCACATCATTTGCTCATTTTGGGAACAGCTTATTACTTTGTCTGGTCTACTGTAAATGATAATGCGTGTGAATGCTAATCAAGATTCTTGCTCTGGTTTCCCACCTCACCTAATTGGATTGCCTTGGTGCTTGTTTGGGAGTTCGCATTCAGAATCACCAATGGGATTGGATCATGTCTCCTGTGTCTCAGCACGGTGGCAGCGGGGCTGCAGAGAAAGAACAGCAGCAAGGCCAATACCTCAGTAGAGCCAAATCTCTGTTTATTCAAATAAATACCCCGCAGAGTTGCTTGGAAATGGTCACACACCTCACTCCAGAGCGTCTAACCGCCGTAAAGACCTTCATTATTTTACAACAAGCAAGAGAGGATTTGCAGTCAACACAGGGTTTAGGTGACTGTGGGACAACGTAGCATATTGAAAACAGAGAGGGAGGGAGAGGGAGTATGAGCTGCTTCCTCCTGCTATGAGTTTGGCTTGGCTGGTATGGAAATCTGAGGAGAAACCCCATGAACTACTATTTGGTTCTCAGCAGTATTTGGAATTAATGAAAGTAACAATTCCTGAACCACAAGAAAAAGAAAATAAAATTTATCATGTAGCTAAAAGTGTCTCCGTTTCAGTGTGCAGTCACTTCTGCTGATGGGTAAGTTCTGCAGAGTTATTTATGTTTTTTCCATTGGCTGAAGTCTGTATCCCCAGCAACTTTACTTGGATGATGGATTTAATGTTTTCTAAAAGAAAAGCAAAGTCACAAGGTCTATTCTAGAAAAGAAGATGTGTCTTCCAATCTCAGGTTTTTTCAAGCTTTTCCACGCACTGATGTGATCGGAAAGAAATACCCATGGAAAAGACTCAGATACGGGGCCACTCCCTAGCAAATTTACTGAACAATCACAACACTTTATATATGATATAATATATTATATAGATGATTCTTAATTTATATAAAATGTCGCAAATATTGCTGGTCAGAAATATGCTGAGATGAGAAATCTTAATCAAAGGTGAAACATTTGCATTACACCTATGGCGAAACACCACCAGTCTCCTGGCTCAGAACAGCCGGAGTTCCTGACAGCTCTTGAGGGGGTCTAATGGGGACATCGCTTTCCAGGACCGATGGCCTGAGGACAGACCTTGATATCTGGAAGAGTTAGACTTGCTAAGAGCTGGAAACAAGATACGTGTAACTTCTGGATTTTGGAGACCTCATTCAATTTTCATTAAACATCAGGGGCTTAGGAGCCCAAATACTGCTCTGGGTTTGAACCTCGTGTATGATAATGACTCTTCACTGATTCTCCCCAGTTATCTTGCTAGCTACTTGTGTTTTCCCTTACAAGAGGGAAATGCGGTATTTTATGTATGTTAATGTTACTCACTGTGGTTCTCTGTAAAACTCTCCAAGCCAAAATGTTTTTGTCTATTTGTAGTTTTATTGATGATGGAGCCCAGGAATGAAAAAGCACCAGAAGTCCCAGATAGGGGGGGGTAGTACCAATTTTTCCTTCTAACACTCCAACTTACTGACATACACTCTCTCTCTTGATTCGTAACTCAGTGCTACAACTGCTGTTATTTCACATTTTTCTTTACATCCCAGACCGGTGGAAGGAAAGAAGCCTCAAGAGGAGGACAGCAGCAGACTCTCCTCACTTCAGCTCTTCACAGAGGAAGACTGAATGAGTCCTCTTAGTGGGAAATGAACCTCAGGAAGCTCTGCAAAGAGCCAATTTGAACCCAGTTTGTGGTGCCGAGTTTCTTAGTGTGTCAAGACAATTCGGCTTTGAACAAAGACTTGAGGTGAAATAATCTGTGGGGAAAAGACTAATCTTTCCATTGCACCTAATAGATTCAAAGAGAAAGATGAACACTGAGAGAAAGAAAATAAAAGAGGTGTTGAAAGGAGTTGTTTTGCAAGAAGATGAAGGTGTGATAACCCCAGTATGATAATTGCCAATAGTCGTGTTAGCTGCACCTTACAAGGTTAAGTTCAGAGACTGCACAGGAAAATATCCTCTGGCTTGCTTATAAACCAGCTCCCCTGTTTATTACAAACACAGCCTGACTTGGGAACCAGCAATGACAATGATGAAAGAATTACCTCTGAGAAGCTTGGCAGCTTTCCCATTGCTAATGTTTCTTCTTTGCATCTTCTAACGCTTCGGCCCAATTTGCCACAATCTTCATTGTGGGTGCTGAGTACCCAGTGTCTGTGATATCTCCGCAAGCCTGACATTGAGTAATAGCTTTCTTAAAGTGCCTTGAAGGGCATTTTAAATGTGACAAAATGGTCCATAACAAAATAGGTAAATGCAAAAACCTCGTGGGATTTATAGAAAAAGCCCTTGAAGAAGGGAAGGGGATGAATTGCTATTATGTTAAAACACCATCTGCTTCAACTCTTTTCACTGATACAATTCTAATACACTTTTTCCTGGGGAGATGTAGCTTTTCTTACAAAAATGTCTATCACCTAGAGGATAAGACATTATTCAGGTCAAGAAAAGCTCCAGAAAAGAGCGTTGCATACAGGAACAGTGTCAGCTACTTCATTTTTTTCTAGACACTGCCGAGCCTCATGGAAGGTCCTTCCGTGTGTCGATCTCTACAGACCCAGATTCTGATTGAAAGGTATAAACAAATCTCTCGGTAAGGTGGTAAATAACAAAAAAGATCAAAGAAAAAAAATCTTTCACAGTTACAAATACTTCTCTCTACATAAACTTAACTATTATTTATATGTGCTAGATTATACATGGAATTTTATCCCACACTTGTAAGTGCTCAGAGTTGGTAGCCATCTAAGCAAAATAAAACAATAGTCTCAAACAACTGTTTTCTCAGTAACTAGCTTCCCGGGACTGGAGAGATACAATGAAGAAATAACAATTTTAGGATGAAAAAAGTCTATTGTGTAGACAATTGCCAAAGATCGTCTCTTTGGATAACTATCTTTTTCTGCCTCTACTGGAACAGAAGCAAATTTGATAAGCTTCACTGAGATGCATTTTATGTTTTGTTGTGAACACTACACACAATCTATGCATGCTGTCCAAATGCTTTGTCAAGCAGGGGTAAGAATGCCACCAAAGTTCTCACCATGGGTAGAGAATGTTCTATTACCAACATATCAGGGTGTTGGAGCTGAGCATGCAGTGAGGGAACAGTGACTTGGCCACATCACTGCAAGCAAATACATCCAATATATCCATGACCCCGATACATGCTATAAACCACTCATTGTAGAAGTTGGAATGACACTAGTGGTGGAAACCACGGTGACACTCAGGTAATCACAGTGGAAAAAGCTTTCATGAGTGTTACGAAAATACCCCGCAGACACTTCTAAAAATAATACGGGCTTTATTAGGTTCCCTTAAACAAGTTCGAATGATGTCTGGTTAGGAAATTTTTACACAGAACAATACCTTACACGTAACTGACAACTTAAAACGAGGGAAAAACCGGTTTCGCAAGTAAATCAGCTCCCGATTTAAATCCGAATACCTTCTCTTTGCCAATGCAAATTGAGAACTATCTACCAACAATCTAGAGAGACCATTCACAATAGCTTTATCTCCCACTAGCTAATAGAGGAATCTCTCGCTTACAGAAACGCAATTTCTTACCAAAACATTGTCGTCGGCGTCCCAACTCCAATATTTCGTAGCCCCTGTTCTAACGTCTTAGAACAGAGCGAGATCCCTTTCTCTGCCTTAGCTTGTCTCCGAGAAGAGACAGCTTTCTGCTGCTTCTGCAGCTTGCGGCCTTCACGCCTTGTGCTTGTTGCTGCTGGTGCTGGTGCTTGTGCTTGTCTCTTCGACAAGACTCCCGTTTATATAGTAGATAGACGTGCACTGTGGTCAATTATCAGAGATGGGATCTAAATGAGTTTTCGACAAAACTCAGACTTGCAGGCACCCTCTCCACAGGGGTCCAGAGCCCTGCCTTTGTGTACAAGCACCTGAACGGAGGTAGCAGGAGAGCTCCTGGAGTCTGCCTGTCTGCTCCAACACGGGAAGGATAATTAAAACCCATCACAATGAGGTGGAAAACAATGTAAACAATCAAAGGTATTATTATATTTTCTACCTCAAACCAATTGGCCTAGTTTGGTTTAAGTCTCAAAACATGAGGGGGGGTTTCTTGAACCTAATGACCTGAGGTCCAGAAGCACAGGCTAAGAATCTAGGTAGACAGATACGCCATTATTTTTGTATGGTTTAACTTGTATCCATAACTGGATTTTGTGAACAAATGCTGTTTTTTGAGTTCAAATGCAAGTATCAGATGAGTATTTTAAATCAGCTAACAGTCTTACAGCTAGAGTTTTCCCTCCCTTTCTTTGAGTCATTAAAATGTTACTGGGTCCACCACCTCCCTGGGCAGCCTGTGCCAAGGCTGCACAACCCTCTCTGGAAAGAAGTTCTTCCTGATGTCTCACCTAGATCTCCCCTGGAGCAACTTGAGGCCGTTTCCTCTCATCCTGTCATTCATAACATGGAAGGAAAGACCAACCCCCACCTCACTCCAACCTCCTGTCAGGTAATTGCTGAGAGTGAGAAGGTCTCCCTAAAGACTCCCCTTCTCCAGGCTAAACACCTCCAGTTCCCTCAGCCGCTCCTCGTAAGATCGGTTCTCTAAACCCTTCACCATCTTCGTTGCCCTTCTCTGAACTCACTCCAGCACCTCAACGTCCTTCTTAGAGTGAGGGGACCAAAACTCTACACAGGACTCAAAGTGTGGCCTCATCAGTGCCCAGTCCAGGGGGACAATCCCTGCCCTGCTCCTGCTGGCCACACTATTGATCATATAAGCCAGGATGCTGTTGGCCGCCTTGGCCACCTGAGCACACTGCTCACACTCAGCCACAGAGAGCATTAAGAAAATCATCCAATACTATATCCTTTAACAACATCAACTTTGAAGTTGCCTGTGCGAAGCTCACCAGTTACACCTCTCCTGAGACTCTTGCTGGGTTTGGTGACCCACCAGCCATTGTGCAGTGCACACCAGCCACAAAGTCCCATCTGTTGGGAGAATGCTCACTGCCCACACACAGCTCACAGGTACGGGCCAAGCACAAAGTCTTGCTGTATTCTTGATCAGGGGAATGAAAGAAGACATCATGAGACTATGAACCACTCTCCCCACCACAGTGAGGAGTACCTTAGAGATGCTTTTAGGGAAGAAAACAAGTACAGAAAGAAAATCTGGCAAACAACCTGGCATCTTTCACTGCAGTGAGGCCATTATTTCAAAGAGCTGCATACCTTTTTTTTTCCAAAGTAGAGACTGCAGGATATAGTCTGAGATGTCCAGATTTTATTTCATAACCGTTCTGCTTTATATTTCATTTGACTTAGCCTTATTATTTTTACAGTTTACAAAATGCTTTGCAGAGTTATAACAATCATTCTTCTGTTTATCCTTAAGGCAGTTTCCTTCTGCCTGTTGTTAAACTGCTTTGAGTAATGTAGTTATTCAAAAAATAAATACATCTCTGTGAAATGCATCTAAGGGTGATCCTCTCTGAAATGTTATTTAAATTCTATACTACATCCTTGGCTAAGAGGTTTGGGATATTTTTATAATCCCTTTCTCTCCAGTCACAGATGAACTTTCCAGGAATAAAAATTTCAAGAGTCTTGTACGTGATACGATGAAAGTCTGCAACAGAAATGACACAAACTTTTATCCACTTGCTAGAGTCAGATTATTTGAAGAAGTATATTGTGCTCAAAGTACCATCACGTTCCTCTGCTGTACAACTTTCTGAAATAGTCATGGCTTCCACCACTTTACATTTAAGGAGTCTTATGTGGTTTCTCTGTGTGCTGTGCTACTGGCAGTGAGGACCTGTCAGTCTGAATTACCTTCATTTTCAGAGTCATTATCAGGAAGGGACTGGAAGAAAGTTCTTAGGAAATAACATCCTCTGCTTTTCCATGTGACAGACTTTATTATAAGTTAATAAAGTCTTCGAAGACATCTGCTTTGACAGGTACTCTGAAATTAGTATAAAAAAGGGCAGAGAAAGCAGAAGATCTTCAGTTTCCCAATTGCATCCACTAAATTTCATGACTGAAAACTCTGATTTCAGCTAAAACTATTAAAAATTAAAATAAAATAGAAACAAAGCTCGTTCAATGGGAATATAGTGGTCCCAAGGAAAAGATTTCAGTTAGCTGACTGCCCCATTTTAATCCTCTTCCTGCAGTCCATCGCTTCGCTGTGACCACAGCTGCTGTACACCACAGACCAAACTGCCTTCTCTGCAGCCCCCTTAGGAAGTCAGTCTTCTTCAGCCCCCTGTTTCTAACTGTTTTGTTGGCAGGGCTGTAATGCCGCGGGAAATAGGTCTTTGTTCTCACCCTCCAGTGCCCGACAGCAAGTGTGCATCACAAGGAGAGGGCTCTGGGTGAGAAGAAAGGGTCTGCAGCTCGGCACTGTTCTGCAAATACAGTGACGGGCTGGGTTTGGGTAGAAGGAGGGTGACAAGCATCCATAAGACAGTAGAATGTTGTGCTGGAGAAGTGAATGTTGGCTTGGGTGGTCTAACTCAGCAGCTCCTCTATTTTACAACTCTGCATACATAGCAGCTAAAACTGTTTTACAGTGAAGGGTTAGTGAATTCATTTCCAACAACTTTTTTAAAAAATAATTAAGCTGGGTTGGAGAAAGCATGCAGAGGTATCAGGAGATGATTCCCAGAATTATATCATAGATATAATGCAACTGCTGAGAAAGACAATTTTACCAGCTAGAGGAGAGAAGCTGCTGATAGGAAAGATTGTGTACACTGGCAGTTTGAATTTCTTTAACAAACTTCATTTTCTGGCAACAGTTGCATGAGATATTTTTTCCACCATGGGATAATATCTGATAGAAAAGTATAGATACTGATGGAGAAAATGGTATGTATCCAAACAGAAAGGATTTATCCATCTGCTGCCCACTGCCAATGAATATCTAAATATAATAGTCTTTGACTTTCAAAGCCTCCAGATTAAACAAGAAGTCTGCTATAAGCCACCTGCCCAGGAAGAAGATGTAGATGAAACATTTTATAAACAATGAGGGGAAGTCTCATGATC
>NW_010406509.1:30338-50402 GCF_000710305.1 Buceros rhinoceros silvestris | reverse complement strand
ACAACAAAGCTTTCCAAAACAAGGGAAGGTTCAGCTAACCCAGGACAACTAGTATGGCTCCTCAGGAGAGAACCCCAGTGGGTCTGCAAGATGTGATTAAAGAGCACATGGTTTACTGAAGCATCCCTTCTCAGTGTCCTTCTGCTGTGTTGTCCTTATCACAATTTCCCAATATGCGTTCTTAGAGGAATAAATCCTTATTTTGATATAGTAGCGGTACTGAACTGTGTGGACTAAATTTCTTTATGGGAATGTCATTTAGGAAGAGTTTGGGCATAAATAGTAAGCTTGGGAATTAATCGAACTGGTAGAAAACAGGAAGGAAAGAAGAAGAAAACCTGAAATTGGATGTCATGGTTTTTCATAGGCCTTGCTGTGGAGGTTTAGATCAAAGGAAAAAATAGTTTATACTGATATTGGGCTCATACTTTCTAGGCAACAACTTCATCAGATAAGAGAGTTTTGCAGAAAAAAAATCTTTGTTAACACTGATTTAATTCTGAGCTTGTACAGTCTCGGTGACCATCAAGAAGAAAGGATTCTCACCACTAAAGAGGCTCCATTTTGCTACTAAGAATAATTTCAAGCTCAAGACAATTTTCTTACAACAGTTAAGAATAGTAATATTTTTTGGAAAAAAATAGGTAATAAAAATGTAGAGAGCATGCTATGAGTTTTCTTTCACAAGTAGTATTCTTTAGAACATTTAACTTCAGTAGAGAGTAGAGTAAAAGAAGGAATTAAATCACAAACATAAAAACTGTTGAATTTTTTAATTTTACCATGTGCTGTGCTTAAAGCATAGAATAAAACCAGTTAATGTTTTCCTTTTCTAATTTTCTAATTCACTAAAATGCCATATGCTTTTCATTTGTGTTTACTTTGGCATCCAGCAGAATGAAGGGAATTAAATGATGCTGGAGACAAGCTTATTCATTATCTTGTGTTCAAGCACTTTGATGGTATATTTAAAATAGATGTGTGAGCCTTTTTTGTTCCTTGTAATATGGAAATTATAAAGGAAGGTGAACAGGATGATAAATTAGAGATGCTCTCAGAGAGGCTGTTAAATTATTTTTAGGTAGAAGACATACTGTACACACTGAGCCTCAGCAGAATATAATTAATTTGAAATGTTATCACTGTTGTGCTTGCAGTCCTATTGTAATTTTTTTTCAATTCTGCCTCTTGCTGGCTCCTATCGCACCCCTCGCTGTGAGATCTTTTCCTGTTTTGCACGTGTCCTGTTTGTTACCACCATATGCTACTTAGAATTTCAGTGGCTTTGCTCTGTTTACAGACCACTGTGCTTTGTCAAATTTTTTGCTGCTCACCCTGTACTGCCATCTGATACCTATCATCTGTTTAACACATTGGATGCCAAAAATACTCAGATTTTTTTTTTCAAGTGCATGTGTGAGAAAGACTGTTTCAGAAAGCTGTTTTAATAAACATTGCTCCAAAGTAATTTCCTGTTTTGTTGAACCAGTACACATACCTCTCCACTTCCCAAACTTTTTAACAGGTGCCAGCTGACTGAAGGGATACTGCAGCACTGGGGATTTTTTTTTCTTTTTTTTTTTTTTTTTTTTTTTTTTTTTTTTTTTTTTTTTTCTCATTTGCTTGTGCACATTGCACTTTTAGTAGCAGACTGTAATGTGTTTATTCATCTTTTCCCACTGCATGGTTGTAACAAAAACTATATTCTCGGAGTATAGCAGGACCTGTTCTTACACTGGTTGCTAACTTCAACTTTATTAGGGTTGCATTAGGTAAATGTTTTTGAAACTGGTTTGACAGATAAATTACATTATGATTTGCAAGTGTTGGCATTAGTGATGGCTGATGCCATTTTAATCCAGCATTTCAATCTCTTCTCATACTGACACCAAAAAAATCACTTCACCAACTGTCACGACGTAATTAAATTTTGGGGGCAGAAGAACAGATAGTATGAAAAAATGATTGTATCACTGCATTAGAGGTAGAGGAGCCTGTGGCAGCGTTTGAGGTATGAGACATGATGAGTTTTTCATTCAGTAGGATTTTAAGATACAAAAACCTTGACTTGCTAGGTGTTCATAAGCCTAAATTTTAGAGAAGGTGCTCATAACCTTCTCTTTCCTGTGGCTTCTTGATGAGGACAAAGAACAATAACAATCACAGTTGTGTATCCATAGCAAAGCCATATAATTCTGTGGTTGTCTTCTGCCATCTTCCTTGTGTATTGCTGGGCATGGGGTTTTCCAAACTGGCTTAACAGCTTAGAAGTGCAAGTCCATACAGGACCAACTGCCCATAAATGGCAGCTGATCTCTTAAAACTTTGGGTGATCCCACCTGATGAGCAGTTGTTCTGTTCTCCTCTGACTTGGGTTGTGTCTGTTGTAGGTAGCTTGGTTGATCAGGACAAATTCTGCCTGCGTTACGTGATTCATCCAGCTGAACTTAGCAATGTTACTAATTAATGTTGTTCATATGGGTAAATGGGCTTCTCTTTTATTTTCCCTCCCTCTCGTGCACTGCTTCATTAATATGTCTAGTGGTTAGTAATTCTGTATTCAGAATAAGAGAGCTAAATACTGATATCTAATATACTAGGTATACATTTACTACCAGTATTAAATACTTTGTGTAGGTACAAATTTGTGCCTTACTTTTAAACACTTTCCTTTAGATTTTCATTCATCTTCATTTTTTCCCCTCTCCAATCCTTAAATTGAGCTAACTCCATCCCCATCCTCCTTCAGGCTTTTTGCACTTTGTTTTATACGATTTTCAGTTATTTTCCATGTTGTGGCTGGTTGGTTACGATGTGATGACCATCCTTAGGAAAAAAAAACATGCCCACAGTAGCATATTATGTGATTCAATAAATTAATCTAATAAATAGAAGAGAACACCATTTAATTCTCCTTTGCTTCACTCTGAAAACAGATTAGGTTTTGTTTGGTCACAAAAATATGATTTTGGTGGAGTTTAACTTAAATAAATGATACTTCTATTCCATAATAAAATGAAGCTGATGTTTTTGAAGAGTAGTAAATCAAGTTATTCTTTACTCATTGATTTAATGTATTGTAGGGGTCATTTGCTGGCAGAGATACCTCACGAAATAGTATTTTGCTGGAGAAATTTCCTATGGGACTCAGAGACTACTGCTCAATGATAATTTTGTTCTTCTTTCAAGTGAAGTAGTGGCGTTAAAACATTGTTATGTCATGACAAGCTGATGCAGGTCAGCTCATTCAGGAGACACTTTTGTGTCTTCTATACAATATGTCAAAGAGAGTGTGGTGCTGGGTTAGATTCAGTAATGTTTAAGTAAATGAGGAAAATTAAGACATCACTTAATCAGCTGATAAGGAAAAACCAAGGTCCAGTACCTGAAATATTCCACTTTTTATGGCCTGTTAGAAAACTAGAGATGGAAACTTCTGTCTTATTAGCTAGCAAAGCAACAGTAAAGAAAAAAAAAGTTAAAGCCCACCCAGGATTTTGTAGCACAGTTTTCATACCTGTTTATAAACTTGTTATGTTCTATTGGTACTTCCAGTTAGTCTTTCCCCACTTTTTTACAATTCTTGGTTCAGTGGGACTCAGTATCAGTGTAAAAAAATTCACAGTGTGATTTGGTACTTGTTCTCTGCATTAGAGATCATTGCCTCCTCACCTGCTAATCAGTGCTCCTGATTCTCAAGCGTGTTGAAGCACACTAATTTTATGAATGGTGCTGTTTCATGTTGCTCTGAGAAAATCCAGAGTTGTTCATGTGGCAGAGGAAGACTTTCTTTAAGGAAATTTCCAGCAGTCTTTGTTTAAAGGCTTTACAAGTGGAGCTCATGCCTAATGTATTTAGAGCTTGGTTTATAAATAGGCAACTATGTATGAAAATTACTTGTATCTGTAAATGCAGTAATGTAAAAGGACATGCCCTGCAATCTTGCAAATGGTACTAGCATGGCTGGGTGTCACTGGGATCTTTGCTTTCTGCCATACACCTGTACTAAAACAGTTCACTTGTTATGATATATAATGAGAACACAGAGGAAGAAAACATGTCACTAAAAGAGAGAAGGCAAATTAACCTTCAGTTAATTGCTTTTAGTATTTTTATCATTCCTCCCTTGGTGTCAGAGTAAGCCTTGATTTCATAATTTAAGTAAGACTTGCATAAAACTTATTTAATTTTTAAAAATACATCTCATTTATTGGATGAACAGAGGTTTGTCTCTGACATAGTTGGGAAGAGAGGACTCTTGATCTCATGTCCCAGTTTAGCAGGGGCTAAATTGTACCAGTCATGTGAACTGCAGAGATGACTGAAGATAGTCTCTCTGTTGCGGTTTGATAATGCGGGTAGGCAGCAGGTAGGAGAAAATTTCTCAGGTCTCTTTTTACAGTGGATCTTATGAAACTGTTGATCTGACAAATATTAGAGAACTGAAATTCATTTTTAAAACAAACTCTGTGGTGAATCTTGTTATTTTGATTTTCAGTAAGAAAAGCCCTTTTTTTCTCAAGAGTCACATTTCATATAGTTCAAGTCACATACAAACAATATTGTTTACACTTTGTGCTAGAACTTTATTTCTTAGACAGTACAGTTGCAAGAGCAGCTCGAGCTAGCACTTCTGCTGCAGTAAGTGGTTTTATCACCCTCTTCCTCATCTTCTGATTCTGCTGCCTCTCTTGTATTTTAATCTATAAGCATTAACACAACTGTGTCATCTCAGACTTTTTTCCTTTGTTTGCGTCTAATCCCGTTCAGTTTCCTGGATCGGTTCGTAGTGTGGTTGCATGGGTGTCTCTTGGTCATTATGGCTGGTTTTCCTACAACAGGTGCGCAAATGCAGCAAGCAAAAGAATATAATCATTTACTTCTGCAGTTTTGATGCATGAGTATTAAGAGCAATCTTTAAAAAGCTGAGTACTTCTGTAGGTCCTGTGTGTATTAGGTAGATAATGCTTGCACCTGAATCCTTGATTTAACAATTCAGTAAGAGAGGGACTGTAACATAGTGATAATTTCCATAACTTTTAAAGTGATTGCATTTGGTAAAATTCAGGCTTCTAAAAGCATTACGTGTATGAACTCATGAAACTTTTTGAACTCTTGTTGCTTGGAGCTTGTGACAACTGTTGAGAGGAAACCAGGTGCTCTCCTGCTGCACTGTTTGTGTTAGGAGAGCTGAGTGGTGAAGAAATTAAAACAACGTGTAAAACATGATACATAAAAATGTGAGCATTTAAAGATGTGATGGTCATGTGAGATGACCAATATTGATGATGTTGGCCACAGAGGTAAGAGGTGTATAAATATGCACATACTGTTTAAGATGGAAGGAAAAGGTATTGATGCATTCGTGGTCTGTTCTCACCACTATTCCTCTGGCTCTGGCCAAACTGCTCATGTACAGGATGGAAGAGAGGAAGCCTGACAAAGAGGATCCTGGTGAATTTGGGCCCTCCAACAACCTAGCGTGTCTCTGGACAGAAAACTATCCGAGTAGTATGATGACTCTGGAAGTCTTCAAAGTGCTCTGCTTGGTGTTCCCTGCAATTAACTGTTTTTATAGTTGATACTTTTTCACTTACCCCCTCTACCTCTTTTTTCTTTAAAAAAATTTTTAAAATATTGTTTGACTCCCATGATTGTTTTCGCAGTTTCGTGGTGGTGTTGAAAGTGTTTAGCTCTATCGTGCTTCCTTTGGTTATGTTAGGGCTGGAGAACTAACAGCCTGCCTACTGGGGCTGCTCAGGGGAGTGTAAACATACAAGGCAGGTGGGTAGACACTTCTCCTGTCTGGATGATACACTTCATGTACCTTTAAATGCTAGCAAAGCACTGAACTGACTGTATTAGGGCACAGGAATCTGCTTGCTGAGGAAGCAGGCAGTAGTGGGATGAGAGAGGAGTATAACCTGTGGGACTGATCATGAGTAAGCAAAGTTCAAAGAATAGATGGAAGGGCAGATGCTATAGTTAAAATAAGTTGGTAAAAAGACGTAGAAGGGTTAAACATTTAGCAAATACAGCGTAGTTTCTGCAGTGTGGTACTGAGTCAGTTGCTACCCTAAGGCACTGATGCGGTCCGCGTGTTAGAAGCATGCTGGACTCTGTTTTAGGAGACTGAAGATAATCTGTGTTGTACCATAATTTGTCATTGCCTTGTTTTCAAAAAAGAAAGCTTTCCTGAATTTGGTGTTCAGATGTGATTGAAGAAACCCTTGAGTACCACCCTTGTTGCTTGCAATTTTTGAAACAGCTGTTTCCAACAGGCTTAGGGACAAATTTGTATGAATATTATTTTGGTGTGGAATCTGTCACCTGATGAGACTTCGTGTTATATTAAGCCTCGTGTCACCAAATTTGGGCAGTGTAATTATTTGTGGTAAGTGTAATTACAAGTTTTACTTGGATAATACTAAAAAATTGTTAAATTAGTGGAGCTATATCCTTTTCTATATCCTATTTCTATCCTTCTAACTCATCATATTTCTATTCTTCTAACTCATTAACTCATTTCAAAGTCATTTTTGACTTTGAAAAAGAGTCATAACTCTTTTGCTTATCCTTAAATCACAAACTTACTTGAGGGGCTTTATATGAAACCTGGTCTCATGGCTGCTCTCAAATTCTGAACTTCTGTTGCTGTGACCTCTTCTGACAAGGGTCTTATTTTCTAAGCCAGTCAGCTGGAGCCTCTTCCACCTCCATCACCTAAAATTTCCGTGGAGGAATGGATCATATCTTACACCTGTTTTTCTTGTATTCTGGATTTGTGTTGCCCTTTCAATGTTTTCTATGCTTCTGCTGTGACCAGGAGGTCTTCCTCCTTGTTTTTTTTGTTCAAGCCAGCTGGGACATCCTGAGTAAAGCTCATGCCCTGCCTTAGAAGAATGTGTTTCCAGATCCCAGCTCATAATGGCAATTGGGTGGAATGGCTTACACCTCCTTAAACAGACCAAGGAAGAGGGCACAGAAGTTCCCAAAAATGCAAGGGCGCTAGGTCCTGAGATGTCATTGGGATGGAGCAGTACTGGGTAGAAAGGTGCTGTCTTCCTCCTCCCTCAGATTGTTTCAATCTTTTTGGCCTACTAAACCCCATCAAATTCCAAATAATTCTTCACTGTTGAAACTTAACAGTTTTCACTGCAAAAAACCCATGAAATGATTTAGCAATGGTATCAGTTTTCATAATTCTATGAACTCATAATAAAAAAAAAAGAAAAAACCAGTTGATTTAAATTGTTTGGATTTTTCATGAAAGCCATGATACGAGAATGTATGTTTTTAAACAAAAAAGGGATAATCATTAATTATTTTTTCCGTAGAAGGCATTGATTTCTTCAGCACTACATGTAACTCAGAGTGTAAGTGCATTTTAATACAAGTCGTGCACAGTTTCTTTCTGAATTTCTCAGTTGTGCCTTTTTTTAGTAGTTATGTGTTGTTTGCTTAGTTACATGATTTCTCTTTTATACCTCAAGAAAGGGTAACGGTCATTTGGGAGGAACTGTGGGAGGCTGGAACGTAAATTCCTTATTGTAGCTATTGCACATTTCTGACTCACAGTTCTTCAGTTGTGTGAGGAGGAAGTCTGCTTGTGGGCTGTGATTATTTTCAAAAAAACAAATGGAAGTATACAAAAAAATTACTTTTTCCAGTAACCTACGTTAGGAAACTTCCAGGAAGCTGAAAAATCACATTTTATGCAAGTTAATGAGCTCATTTATATGCTTGCAGAAAACCTGCCCTTAGTAAAATGCTATCTTGAAAGTGATTGTTACTGCTGGTGGAAAGGCACCAGGTAAGAGCCCTGTGAATAAAGGTCCACGCCACTTTGCTGGTGTGCCTCTGCTCCAGTGTGATGAGGAGGGGGACTTCCTAACCAAGTTGTGAGACTTTTTTGCCTTGACGTGTACAGTCCTGTTAGGATGCTGCCATGTAGTATGTGCTTAACAGAAGATTATATGAGGGAATTGGGATTTAAATAACTTGTAGAGAGGGCAGAAGTATCTGTTGCATGTAAACAACTTTTTATTCCAGGGGTGGCGGCCAGGCCTAAACTCCTGTGTGAGGTCTATAAGTGAAAACTTCATGTCGGACAAGTCTGAACTTTATAGTGAGTCTTATAATGAAATGCTTTATGGTTATGATGCTCCTGGTTCCTAGAGTAGTGGGCATATAGGAAAATACCAACATTTATAAAAAATACTTTGTCCTTCATGGATGTGGGGTAAAGTATGAGTATATTGCCTGAGGGTTGGAAACCAAAAAATAAAGGACAAGAATAATAAAATTATTAAAAGAAATAATAATAATAAAAAAGTAACACCATGAATTTCTGAATTGTATTGGGAGATTTATATTACCATATTGTCTGGAAGCACTAGTCATGGACTATAACTCTTCTGAGTGAAGGTTTTTACAGACATAGAAAAAAAGTCTTTGCCACAGAGGCAGCCTGCTTTGTAACTATTAAGCAAATAATAAAAAGAGCAGACAGGTGAGTCTGTATTGTCTGTTAAATAAAAATTTTAACATACAAGTTACAAAATTTTTGTCCATTGTAGGCATCAAGGCGAAGTGGAGTTTTAAGAAGGATAATGGGATGGTGTTTTTGCTAATACTGTCACGTTAGGGACAACAAGGGGAAAACCACAAAGATTTATGCTTGAAAGTTTAACTCGAGCAGAAGCCTGTCAGTACTGAATGAAAAATTATAGGCAAGCTGGAAATAGGCTTTGAAAGTCTTTGAAGGTGAAGATAATCCATTTATGTTTTATGTAGTAGAAAGGGAGGCTCATTGGAGGAATATGAAGAGAGAGGTAA
Source organism: Buceros rhinoceros silvestris (assembly GCF_000710305.1). Classification (NCBI taxonomy): domain Eukaryota; kingdom Metazoa; phylum Chordata; class Aves; order Bucerotiformes; family Bucerotidae; genus Buceros; species Buceros rhinoceros. The sequence continues at coordinate 41,564 of NW_010406509.1, read as the reverse complement.
TATAAATAAAATTATATTTGTTGCAGGATTGTGATCCAGCAGGGACATGCACCAGCAAGAAAAGGAACTGAGAGATGAGCTGATGATAGCTGAATGTTTAAGCTGGATGGATATGAAATTAGCTAAACTACATGTTGTTTGTTTGCTTTTTAATTTGCAAAATTAGTCTCAGAGGCTTATATAGCATTTTGAGCTAGAGATCTAAATAGATGTGAGTCCGGTGTAGCACAGTAGTTATTGGTCTCGAGTGGCAAGCAAAATGGAGGAGGTGGTTAAGGTTTGCTGGAGGTAAAAGGGCATCTCTGTTTCAGTTTACGGAGTTTGATGTATAGGTCACCCATGATGGGAGATGATAATCTATGCCATACACTTCGGTTTGGACAGAAGGAGACAAACGTGAGGTAGGGAAACAGTCCTGTGAGTTACAAGCATGGTGAAATTTGTGTTTGCACCAGTAAAACAGGGAGGAAGAAGATATCTTGGCATGTGGAGGAGAAAGGGCTCATGCCCAGCAGGATTCTGGTGATTGCTGTTGTGGTGAAAAATGTCACAGGCAGCAGGTGAAGAGCAAGTTGAGAGGATAATAGTGTTGATCTGTAATTGTGTGTTGAACGAACAGAGGAGAATGAAGAAATCTTCAGGCCAGGTGAAATCTGAGATTTTGAGGAATATTTGCTGTTTTTATTATAGTATATAGAACATGCTATAATATATGTCATACAAAATCATTGTGATTTATTGATTTAAAAAATGTGTAGGAGAGAGATACGAGACCTATGGGAAATGCGAATAGAGAAAGGTCAAATGGGTGGTAAGTAAAATCATAAAAAATTGAGAAATCAGACAGTAGGTAGCAGCAAAGGGGCTGGAAACAGCCAGTTTGTGCAGGAGAAAACCTAACCCTCAAGATATGGAAGTTGTTAACTCTTCCATTTGCAATTCCTTTGACTAATGCTTGTATTCCTCTTACACAAACATGGCCTTTTTTGCTCTAAAGATTAGTTGACTAATTGGGTTCCTACCTGTTTCAGAATTTACAGAGATTGATCTCTCAGTCGCTTTGGTGAGCATTTTTTACAGACAAATACTATACTCCCCACTTAAAATGGCAGTTCACATTGAAGGAAAAAGTATCAATAGCAATAATAAAGGAATATTAACATAACATCCAGATTAGCTCCCAAGTACAATATTTTGCTTTTAGCAGTTATTTGATCTTCACAAAACAACCAAACAAGGTATCATCTGTGCTAAAAAGCAGCACACCCCAAACATTCAAACGTACCCTGGACTTCAAATATGCTAACACATAAACTTTGCTACGTCAAGCCCTTTAGAGCTGGAAGAGTTAGGTATGTTTATTTACTATTCAACCTTAATTCGTCCTACTTGCGCAGAGGGTATGAATTTTAATAACAGATTTATGTGTGATGTGATAATATATGAACTAACCAGCAAATGTATCTAGATTTCTTCAGTGAACTTCAGCTGTTCTTCTAGTCAACTTGTGCTAGGTTCTCCCTAAGCTCCTTGTTTCCCTTTATTCAGTCAAAACTATCCATAGCAGCTTGCTAAGGTTGCCTGTCTTGGCTTTGTTTAAAGTGTGTATTCCCCAAACCCATCACAAGTTGACAGCTTTCTCAGCTAAGGTGCTAGCAGGGCTGAGGCAAAAGCAAAAGTGCCATGCTGCTCCCTCAAGGAACACTTGCGTGAGATGAGCACCTGCAGCTCTAGCCATCAGGGGTGTATTAAATATCCAGAAGTGCTGTTTTATCCAAATACCTTACCCTACCATCATGTTAAGGAAGTGTTATTCTTTTGTACACCTACAGCAGAAGAAAATGTGTGGAAACAAAACTGAGTTTCTTTGCTTTATTTACTATAAAAAAATAATTCCAAGAACAGCACTTGGTGAGTCTCATTTTATGAAAAAAGTTGTGTAAGCTCTGTGTGATTATGTGTTTGTGTAGTATGGGTGAACAGGGCAAAATACTGTGTTACTTTTCAGTACTTTTAGTACTTTTTGTACTAACATGAACTCATGACAGGGCATGATATTTTTATAACATTAAATCAGGTATTTAAGATTCCAAGGTTGAATCATTTGAGTTGAACTGGGAGATTAAAAATGCAATCTGTAGTGCCATCTGCTGGATTTTTAAGTGAAAAATTCAGTTTCATACTACATTTAAAAATAATTTCAAATATAACTGTGCATAAAGGTTACCCAAATCTTTAGCTTTTTTAGAAAATCTGTGCAGACAGAGCCTAAACATGCAAGTGCACCACTTTGTCACTCTTTAATCTTCAGAGTGTATGTGAAAATATTTCTGATAGATCTACACTATAGGAATTTAAAAGTTATTTTCTCTTCATCTTTGGAGGCTGAGTGGGTGAGGAAACCTTCCCTTTCTGGCTATGCCATTACCTCAGTAGTACAACTAGATCATGCAAAATGGTGTGGATATATGCATATATTCCTCTTAGATAACAGCCTGGTTGCTCTGTCTGTGGAGAAGTTTGAATTGATACCTGCCTCAAGGGTCTCCCAAGCCCTTACATGCTGTTATTGAGTCTAACTTAAGCTTTAGGTGCTTGTCTACATTAAGGAATGTGTAATAGACTTAAATTTTCCTTGGATCTGTTAAAAATGTGCTCTATATCTTGGAAGTTTGGGAGCAAACTTGAAAAATATCCGTCTGTATTTCAGTTCTTGATTAATATTTAATATACTTCTGTATAAAGCAAAACTTTTGAGAGGGATTTGCTGCCGCTGTTATAAAATAGCCAGAGATACAGAGATTCTGTCATTCCTCAAAGAGCTGGGAAAGGTGGTTAAAACCTTGCAGACGAAGTAATTGAACCAGACCCACCACTCACTGGGTAAGATTCTTTCTGTTCTGTGAATTCTGCAACCGTTTTCTCCAATTCCGTTCCTGCGGTGGGTGAAATGTTTGGATTCCTCCAGTAATGCGTAGTGTGACACTGAAGATAAGCACTTGTTTTTGAACCTGTCATGGTAAAAAGGGTCTTACACTGATGCAGAAAGGAAGAAATCTGTAAATAACTGATATTTAGAGAAAGAGGAAATCTGCTCTCACTTAAGTTCTGCTTAGTTGCTAGTACTTCCCTCGGAGCAAACAGAAGGGCAAGTCATCACTGTGTTAGTACACCTCCTAAGTTCATAAGAGATCGGCGGTGATTCAGATGTAGGCTGTCTGTTTGGAACAGAACAGGAAGATGGGCAGTGCATGCTCTTACCTTCTCTTTCCATGTTAACGAAGACTCAGAGCTTTTAGTCTTGCTGCAGCGGAGGAGAACTGAATTCAGTTTCCACGGTTCTATTTTTTAATAGGATATTGGCTGTAGTAAGAAATTTACCTACAGACCTCTCCATTATTTAATTGCATTCCTTAAGCTGGTTATTATACAAATTCCTGAATGTCTTCTGTTGTTTTTATGCGTTATAAGTGAGCAGCGGAGTAAGATAAGTTAAATCTTATGTGTAATCCAATAATGGGGCCAGAAGTGTAAGTTTCTCCAGTGTTTTGCCTAATTCTTTTGACCTACTTTTCTCATCTTACTCAATACTGCAAAGGTTTTTAAAGTAGATTAGTAAAAAATGAAAATAAGCCCCCCAAAACCCCTTTGCTATGCCTGCCAAGTTTTTCATTAGCATAAAGCATTAAGTATAATGCATCATGTTTGTACTGAGGGAGAACAGATTATTTGACTTCTTAGCTTTTACTACTGCTGCATCCTCACTAGAGTGTGTCCGTATGAAATGACTGTGTTTAGTGTAAGAGATGTGGTTGATTTACGTAGTTATAAACAGTGATATGTCCAAAAGGAGTATGAGTATTTTACCACAATTCCTGCTTGTTATGTTGAATCATAATTTTCTAGGCTGGAATATCATCTCTAAAGTAAAAATACCACTTTACCAAAACAGTATTCCATACAAACAACACTGATAACTTAGATTTTAAAAGTCAGAACAAGCCCACCGTGCACAGCCATACACACGCACAAAATCTCACAGAAACACAGACTTGTCTCACTAGAAATACATTGCTTAAATGGTGTGAGTCTCCACGTTTATTAAGGGAATAGGGAGCTCAAAGCAGATACTGAAGATGAAGGATATCAACAAGACCTCTATAGACAACACACCTGCTGTTAAATTTATTAAACTCAAGATCCCCCTTTTCTATTCATAGACTATTTAGCTGTTTGTTATTTTTTTAATGTTATCCATGGAGATGTAGATCAAAGCAGTATCTGGAAATGTGAGTGAAAAGCCTGTGGGTTCCACATAACGTGGTGAAAAGACTGTGTCGTTAATGTGCCCTGCTTGGATTCTCCCGTTTAGACTGTCTGAGGTCTTCGCTCAAGCTCATGAAAATAAAGGTCAGGAGTTGCAATGCTGTCCTGGGGCACATACAGAAATTTTTCTTTCTTATACAGTTTGATGAATAGTAAGACAGTTACAGCTGAAATCTAATCCTTTTAAATTAAGTTTCAGGGTAGGGTAAACTTAACTTCATGGCAGCTGAGCATATTGCTCCTTGCTGCAAAAAGGGTGATCCTGCCCATTACTGGTCCTTATAATTCTGACTTCAGGAGCTCACGTCCTACCTTCCTCCCAGGTCTCCAGTGCCCTGCTTAGAGCAGAGCAATTCAGGAAGTAAAACGGTGAGAAAACAATTTTTATTTTATTTTAATTTATAGGAGAATTAATCTTCTGTTGGTTCAGGTACATGGGTTAGCTCATTGAGAGGGATCTGGTGACTGTCAGAATCTTAGTGCCTGAGGAGCAGCAAGAGCATGCAGCCAGGAGCAGGAAGATGAGCGGGACTGCCTCTTTTAGAAGTGCCTGGACCTTTTGCTGGTTCCCCTCTGAAACATCATCTGTGGCGAGAAAATCGAATAGAAAGCAACAGGAAAAACATGTTTTCCCTCAGAGATAATGTCTTAATGATAGGAAAGATTTTATCACTAAATATTTAATTATTATTATTCCTGATCTACTGAAGGGGAAGTAAAGGGTGGAGATCTGAGTCGTCTTCCCTGAGCTCGTGATTATAAGCTGGGTCTTTTGGGCAGCAGGATGCTTAGCCAGCTGGTGGGCGTAGTGTTGGTCTTTTTGTTATTTGGGGCAGCTGGAGGAGAAGTGCTACTTCTCTGAGCACCAGTCTTCATCTTAGGAATATATATACCTGCTAATACTCCTACAGCTAAGCTGGAAGAAACATCTTTAATGAGGGACAGCAAACCTTACATAGTCTCTCATACTTAACAAGAGACAATACTACAGATTGTTGATATATAGATTTGAGATAGATAGAAAATTATTCTCAGATTCTTGCAAGGCCAGTGTGACTGTAGAGTGCCTGTTGAAATCTTTAATGTTTTAGTAATTTGGATTGTGAAAACATAAGTGTGATGCTGTAACTGAAGATCGATTTATATTTTTTATTACACCTGCTGCATAAATAATGTCAATTAAAAAGCAAATCAAATTTGTTCAAGCAATTCTATTTCTGCTTTTATTCTGCACATGGTAGATCTGTTTAAGACTATACATTTTTTGACATCTTTTTATATTTGTATCAATTTCTGATTACTATACATTTTTTGACATCTTTTTATATTTGTATCAATTTCTGATTAAGTGAGATGATTTACTGATGAGATTTGAAGTAAACCTAATAGGAATACAGATGTCTTATGTAGTGCATATTTGATATGAGGTACATTTATTATTGTGAACATGGCAAGGTGATTAGGTAGAGCTATAAATTGAACTAAACAAATACACAGTAGTAGTATTTCCTCCTATTCTTGCTATATAAACTTTTTTCTCATCTGTGCAGGAGGTTGCATCAACAATTTGAAAGCTATAAAGAGCAAGTAAGAAAGATAGGGGAAGAAGCCCGCCGTTACCAGGGAGAGCACAAGGATGATGCTCCAACGTGTGGAATCTGTCATAAAACAAAGTTTGCAGATGGTTGTGGCCATTTATGCTCTTATTGCCGGACCAAGTTTTGTGCTCGATGTGGAGGTCGTGTCTCTCTGCGATCAAACAATGTAAGTCTTCTGATGTGTACTCTTAAGAAAAAGCCTCCTTGACATTGTCACACTGCAGATTGTACACCTTAAGTTTGACATTTCATGCTTCGTTTTACTTAAGTGTTTTATCCATCGCTTCGTTGTGAGGTGTGTAAAAAGCAAAATAATGTGTTTATGATTGTGGAGATACTTAGGATTCACTTAGGATTCACACAGTTAATTTAAAAAAAAAAGAATATGTAGTGTGTAGTTCTACTGAGTGATGACTTGTAGAAAACGTACATGTTTTTCATAGAATGAAAAGGCAAACCTGTTTGCTCAGGTATAACTCCTCACTGACAAATTTTTATAGAATTCTATTTCATTTTAGATTTCTTCGTTTTATCAAGCTTTTCATACACATTTATAGATTTCTCTTACATAAAATCAATAATGTTTTTTTTAAGGGAAAAAACCCAACCACTTTTCTTACCTCAGTGAGAGTGATATGTCAATTTAAAATAAATTTATTTAAAATGTGAAACTGTAGATTAATCTGGATTAAGCATCCTGCTTTCAAGCAGGTGAGGTAAATTTTTCTCCCTCTGATCCACGTGCAGTTAGCTGTAGTAGCTGTCCATAAAACTGAAGGGTATCTGAGAATACCCTCTGTTCAGTCAGTCCCTTACAAGGAACTGACTACTCACGTGTGAGTGAGCAGTAGGATCTATATTTGGAAGACCATTATGCAGTGATTATTTTTGGCTGGTCACGTAGGACTATAGTATGCTATAAAATATTTTACAAATATCCTTTTACTAAATGAATAGTTTTATCTATCATGAGATGAGATAATTTTCTCGTGTGGCTTTAAGGTGCCAGTCTTTTGTAGGGGAAATGCATCAATACTCTGCATCAATACAAATTCAGTTAAAAGTGGTCATGAATTTTATAACAGATAATCATGTTCACAACAGAACTATTTTATGGCCTTTTCACTTTCTTTGAGCTAAACATCGACGGAATAGGGCTTCTGAAATTGCATGTGTACCAAAAAAACCTGCCTCAGAATGGAATGCATTGCATGTTTAGTTTGGAAGTTTTCCATAGCCCCGATGTACTTCTGAGTCTATTAAATTACATTCACAAACTGAAAAAAAAAATGTAGGTGTATTGGACAAAAATGTTCATTTATTCATATTTTAGTATCAATGGATGCATTACGTTGCGTCACCTGCAGGTGGTATCATTGGAGCAAGTCTATGGAAATACAGTTTAGTTTGGTGTCTTACACGATTAGTGTATTTTAATTATTTTTCACTCACTGTTTCACGTCACAGAAATGGAAAAGTATCCATTCATTTGTAACTTCCTTTTGTTTGTTATATTGTTTATGCTTCTGTGGGTTAGGGTGGGAAAACATGTTTTCTACATATGCAGTAATGACATCTTTTATTCAAAGCTTTTTTTTAAAAAAAATTGTTTTTATCTCTTTGTAGAGAGTTACTAGAATTGCATTTCTTTGAAATCTGTCTATTAATACTTGCCTATTTTATTCTTTTTCTCTTCTTTCTTTCTTTTCCCTTTTTATTCTGCTTCCTTGGATGCTTTCCCAAAGGAGGACAAAGTGGTTAGAATCCATGCTTTCTATCATTTATTATTATAACGTTGTTAGTTAACTGGGAAACATATTAATATAAAAAAGTGAACCAAAATTTTAAAATCATCCAAAGGGGAAGGGGAAGAACAGGAATCCTAACAGCCAGGCCCTGCCCATCCCCTAGCTGAACATACACTGCAAAGATAGCCCAGCAAGGAAATCCAAGACTGTTGTCAGAATTAGGACAATAAAATAAATTAATTGAAAATTGAGAATTATTAATAGGCTAAAAAGTAGAGGATGTAATAAAGCTTTATTTCATAAAAATGTCTTTGGTTAACAATTTAACTTTTCGCTTGCAAGGTTTTCCATTAGCTTCAGGAAATCTAATTTAGTATTTTAATTGTAATTTTACATTGATTTACATGGTTTGCTGTTTTCACTTCTGGCTGCAGCAGAAATTCAGGGAGTTCTTGTGAAATCAGCTTTTCAATTTATGTCTGAAATAATATGCATAGACAAAGTATATCCACTTACCACTGAACATGAGTATAGTGAGCAATATGGAGTGAATCCTTTGTGAATGCGTAGTTATTATTTCAAAAAATCTGCAAAACTTTTAGGATCGAGTACTGACATATTCATGACTAATGCCTGTGCCTTATCTGAAATAGATGCGGGGAGTTTGCTGTTCTCTGTACTCCATGCATGGAGGAACGAGTGGCAGTACTTGAGCAGAACAGTGCATGTCCAGTTGCCACCTCTTCTCAGGCAGGTCTGCAAGAGGTGGTATTGCAGATTTTATCTTGGAGACTGAAGTAGTGGGAATTAGCCAGCTTTGCTGGCACTTCAGCTGAAACAAGTGCAGTCATTGCTATCCAGTGTAGTTTTTGATGTGTGGATGATGGTGCTATGCTTGTATTATGAAGTGGTGGTATGCCCCAACTTGCATCATAGCATAGCTGTAACCTGCTATTTAGTACTGCACCACACCCAGAGAAAATGATTTCTATCACACCTGCATATTGCAGCAGTTTTTTTCTAAGGCAGTAGTGTTCTGAGAACATGGTTGTTTTTCTAATGGCTATGAAATATAACTTGCTGCAGCTTCATTCCACTGTTTTATGTGTGGTACTCTGAACAAAGTGCTGAAATAATCCAGGACTTCCAGATCTTTTCTGTTCTATTCATCAAAATCCCTTAGGATAGAGTGAGAGAAGTTTCAGCTTGGTACTGATTTCTTACCAAAGCAGTGCATCAGTGATGCATCCACTGGGCTGCAGTAAAAGGCTACTGCACTTGCGACAGAGTCTTCTTTAGGGCCAGAAACGAAGCAAAGCTCTTAAGTGTCAAAAGTGCCATTTAGGTACAATTCAGTCACCTAAGTTTTGAAGAGCAGTCCAGTTGAACCTCACCTGACCTGCTTTATATGCTTGAGGCATCCTTCACACTTCGGTTTGGAACAAAGAATTTGCTAGATAACTGAAATTGTGATAGCATCCGCCTGCAGTAGAGATTTTGTCTTTGATCAGATGACAGCTTAGGTGGTCATCTTTGAAAAATGTCATTTGGGATCAAGAAAATAGACTCTGCTGCACTAAAATGCTCTGAAAACACATCCTGAAGACAAACCTGATTCATTTAGATTGTCTAAAGTTCAATTAGATACATTCTTATTGCTTGTACTTGCCTCAGTTTAGTTTTTTGCTGTGTTGAACTCCCAAGATTCCACATGCCACGAAAATGCCCTAGTAATATACCAGAAAGTATCTTCTACCTTGTGATGAAGCTGAGCTGCATCTCCTTAACAGCTGAAAAGTTACGAGAGTCAAAGGGAGAATATCTAGTTGTCCAATTGAGTCTTGATTGTGTGAGGAACATGAGGAACTTTTTTATAGAGTACAGTTGTTTTAGCTGTGCCTGTCTCTGAAAGCTAGTGGAATATACAGAATGAATTAATACATGCCTAGCAAATAACATCTTTTATAAGCAAAACAACTGGAATAAAGCATATAGAGCATTTTCAGTGGCTCAACATTCCTGACTAATCTAAATGTAGGGATAAACTCTTCTTTATCTGGTGAGTTTAATGTTAGTAAATACTTTTTAAACATGTTTATATGAGCCTTGTTCTCTCCCCATGATTTTTTACTTCAGTAAGTTTAAAACACATGCACCAAGTTCCTACAAGTTAGGGGTGCATCAGTTGGAAAGGATGATGAAACGCCAAGTTGCCGAAGTATCAAGCCCAGAAAAAGTCAAGCATTATTCTAGATTCAAGGTATTTTCTGTAGAGTTGGAGAATTAGAATTAATGAGATCTCACTTGGGATGTTGAGGACTGTGTGTTACCCATCTTTGCCAAATATCAACTGTGGTAGGCACAAAGAAGAGAAAAGACTAGAGACATTAGGGATACAAAACTAGAGCAATTATCATTTGTATCTACAAGTACAGAACTGATTAATTTTAAGCAATTAGAATGACCTTCAAATTAGAGGACAGTATGGGTGTAACTTGGCCTTAAATGCTCTTGGCTTGGAAAAAGATTTTTTTCAATCAGTGAAGTCTTGGGAAAGTTTCCATGTGACTTAGAAGGAAAAATAAGCCAGTAGAATTTTAAAGGTTAACTGCTAAGTTTGGGAAAGGATTTATGTGATGGTTTTGCTTGTGGCTGTAGGGGGATGTGTTAGGGCCTTAAGAGGTCTCTTGCAACTCTTGCTTTTAGCAAGGGTTATAGATAATGTAATATTTTGAAGTTTTTCTTGACCTTTTCAAGTAAGTACCAGATATATATTAAGGACTGTTTTAAAAATATATAGCAGAACTTAGTATATTCTCTTTTCATTTAAAATAATTAAGGACATCCCAAAACACTAATTCCTCGTAGCATGTTTTAGTAGGCATCCTAGGTTTATCAAGGCATGACTCCAGTACACTTAGAAAATTGATTGGCAATAAATGAAACATCCTAGTGGCTAATGAAGCACATAACTTTCAATAAATCTTATTCTAATATGTCAAAGTGCAAACCTAAATATGTCTTAAGTTCTTCCCTGTTCTTTGAGTATTGGTTAGCTCTTCATCCTTCTCACCTGAGCCCACCCTCCTTTCATATGGTTGCAGGCAGACAACGTTTAATAGGAACATTGTCAGGTAAGAGGATGGTTAGCTAGTTTGAGTAGTCAAAGCAGGCTTAATGTAGTTGCACAGTGGGAATATTCAGTGTTAATAATGTTAGTAATAACATAATTTGGTTTGAAAACAGTTGGTAGTTGCATGATGTACAGAAAAAGTACAAGTGTTTTCTCTTTCTTCATATTACCTTACCATTTAGAAACAATGCTATGTGAATGGGGCAGCATATTCACTGCGACAGCTGAGCATTTGTGTATACTTTTAAAGAAAGCAGGATATTATTAGTACAGGATTTTATATGAGAGAGCATTTCAGAAGGAAGTCATGTAGGTGCTTAGAGAAAAGCTGGCAGGGGTGACCACTTGCGCTTAATCTGACACAATGTTTTCTAGGTGATGTCAGTTCCTTGGAGTGTCTACTCTCTTCTGGATCCTTCTA
>NW_010406509.1:28032-30210 GCF_000710305.1 Buceros rhinoceros silvestris | reverse complement strand
CTACACCAGCATTTTAATTGCCACCATGGCGATGGTTTTAAGTTACATCTCTCCATTTCATTCGCTCTTCCCTCTGATGTGAACTATCAGGGTTGTTAGGGCAGTGGGGAAGCCAGCAAAATGTCTTCTGACACTTCTCTGTGGTTTGGCAAGGAGTGGGCAGAGCCCTTGCTCAGTCCTCCCAACAGCTTGGCTGCCACTGCTTGCTCTGTTCTTCCCTCCAGTGGTACCACAGCCTTACAGAGCAAGAAACACCTGAAAATATGACTTTTTTTCCTTGCATCATTCCCGTAAAACATCTTCCTAATGTACGGCTAGGTAACGCAAAAAGATGCATTTCCTTTCTAAACCTGATACATGAAGTCATACGTGTTTCTTTCTCCTTACAGAAAAGGAGATACAAAAGTAACATTGAATGAGTGAATGCAGTTTCTTTGAATCAAAATTTAAGGTTTTTGCGAGGTGCTGTGGGTGTATTGAACTAAGTGAAATTTGTATGACATTGACAAAATTAGGTGGAAGATGCATGTTGTGGATTGAGACATATATTTATCTGTAGTAATTAGTCTACCGTGCTACAGATTTCTTTAGGATTACAATTTTTGATCAAATTCAAAGTGAAAAGAATTGGTAGCAAATGATGAAAATGCCCTTGTCACCTTTTTCCCATGTTTTCCAGAAATGTTACTTGTGCAGAACAGAGTGGTTTCCTTACTTATTTTTCTGTTTACATACATGAAGGACTGAGTAGGAGGAAATCAAGATGTAAAATACATTCTAAATATATGAGAATTGACTTAACTGAACTTGGTAGTATGTGATTGCAAAAAGTAATCTTGATTATCAGTGCCGAAATGGTAGAGATTCACATTTCTGATCTGGCTTTCATTGCGATTGTTTTCATTTTAACATAATGTCTGTGATTTATATTTGGAAAGAAAGACAACTTGGAAACATTTTCCTAATTGTGTGTCAGGTGTTTTTACAGGTTGTTTGTCATTTACTTCATATTCTGTTTGGTTCAGTGAAGTTGGTGGTGTAGAGATTAAGACTGGGAACAGGAGAGTCTTTGAGTGATTCTTGCAGCAGTGCTGGATATCTTACTGGCTCAGGTACTTTCTGAGCCACGTGAGATCCATCGTGGTTAAAGCTTGCTTTCCCAGATGGGAATACAGTGCTCTCAGTACTGAAATAAAGAAAAACATCTTCGTACCTGACTTAGGTCAGTCTCACTACAAGGTTAGAATGGAAAATGTTGAAATGATTTTTCTAGTTTTCTTTTTGTCCCTAAGTATACATTGAGACAATATTTAGGTTTGACTTTGCTGAAAATTGTATTTATTGCATTTTTCTTACAAGTTATCCTGTTCTGCTTTTAAAGGTATGCCTTCACAATAAATGATACTAGCAAATTTAGTTCTGTCATTTTATACCTTATAAGCCAGAATTGTTTAAATGGATGCCTTAGAAATAGTGGGAAAGAACTCTTTTTTTTTTTCCAGTGAGTGAAGGCTGTGTGATTTTTTTTTTATTGTTATTTAAAACAAAGTCACATATACTGAGTATAGAAGAAAAGTTTAATTGGTTAAAAAAAAAATAAAAAGACTCGAAGCCATCTATTGACTTCTTTATTGCATTAGACCAAAATGCTATAGATACCTGATCACAGTGGCTGCTCTGCTGTGTTGCAGAGTAGTTGATTTATTAGCATGTTCTGTAGGAACTTGTTGCCATCTTCTGTGAGTCCTGGGAAAACACTTCCAGTTTCTCTTAAGATTTCAAAGTCTGTTTTATAATGTGTTTTCAGTTGAACAAGAGAACACCCTTTCCCAGGCTGATGCTATGTTCCCCAGGTTGTGTAACATCATAGTAATAAAAGATGAAGAGAATGTTTTTTTAGAAAATACTCTGAAGTACTAAATTTAAAAGGTATCATGCGATAGTATACACTTACGTTTTTGAATGCTTTCCCTTAAGAATCTTTTTATTCTTTATCCTAGGAGTATACAAGATCAAGAAGCTACAAAGCTTGTAGCTTCTTGATTTTTTTTTTAAGCTTCCAATTGCTTGTATGTCAGCAGGTGTTACCCGTTTTATCCTTTTGTTATGTTATTGAGTAATAAACTGTTAAGTGGGCTCTTGCATCTGTTGAGCCATAAAATTTTGAAAGTTCTAGGA
>NW_010406509.1:2222-27941 GCF_000710305.1 Buceros rhinoceros silvestris | reverse complement strand
AAAGATGATATTAGGGATTTGAGAAATAATTCTAGTTGCAGAAGGTGCCACAATATAGAAACATATTTGTTCACTTTTCTGTCAAAAATGTATTAATCTATGCCCTAAATACTTGTAAGTAAAGAAGTGGAATTGAGGGTCTTGTGTAAAGGAAAATATTTTTAGTTAATTAGTTTAACTGTGGATACATATTGAAAAGAGTAAAGGAAATATGTTCTAACAATTGAAATCTGAGATTTCTTGTATACATTACACCTGAAGAAGAAAGAGGATAATAAAGAAAATATTAGTGGTGCAACACAATATTAAGAAGTCATGACAAGGACCTGCTTTTCTGTTTGATGTGTTCATATACCTTAATATAATCAACACAATCCTATACACTGTAACTTTGTGGTAGATTCTGATCCTTGTCTATTCAATGCACTGGAATTTTGGAAATGAACAAGTATGACTGTGCAGATTTAATATGATAGTGTATTCATATCTGGTGTAAGATGAAAGAAAACGACATGAGCAGTTTGAATCAGACACAGTTCTAATAATTCTTGATTAGTCAAAATATCTATTTAATTGTATAAAATTAGGAGAAAAGAATCAGCCAATTGTGGAAATGATGTGTTCATATGCATGAAATAAAATTTTCTTTCTACATCTTATTGCATATACTTATGACATGATAGATTGGAAATACATGAACAGTATTGGATCATCCTCTTGCTTGCAGTTGTGCCATCAAAAAGATTGGTAGTTAGCTGTAATAATAGAGATATGTACAATTAAAATCCTGATTTTAAATACAGCATTTCTTCTTTAATGAGGGATTCCTCCTGTAACAGGAACCTTTTAGAAACAAATTATTATTGCTGACACATATTAACACTCTCAGTAAATACTAAGGCTTAGGATAAATACTTAAAGTTTTTACAGTAAATATTTCTGTTGTCTATCTCTTCCAGATTTTTGGGGGAGCAGGATTGGTTAACTATAGGTGGGATACCTGTGTAGGCTGGTCTGTGTAGATGATAATTTTCAAAGGATCTATTTCTGTCTCCTCCAAATCTTTATTCACTTCAACATGTCTCCAGTAACGTTACTATCAACAGAAAGCAAACTCAGACTTAAATCCATGCAAAACCTGTATATAGCAAGCTGCAGTTCCAGTTGAGAGGTCACTGTACTTATTTGGAACTGTTCCTGCATCCTTTCAGTACATTATGCACATTTAATTGCCTTAATTTTCCCCAACATGCTTCTTTTTCAACTCCTTTAATTCCTTGTATGAATTGTTTTGAATTTATTGTTATCTCTTGATAACAAAGCAAATCCAATCTCACTACTAGTCCTAAAAGGCTATTGTTACCTTTATGGTATCTTAGAATCCAAAACTGCACTGGCATTTTCATTGCCGTATCAAATTTGAAGTTAACGGTTATTTCTGAATTCACATTGCCCTGTTTCAAATTAAGCCAACAACTTTCTTTGCAAGGTGTTGTGTATTTTCTGTGTTTCTGTTATCTTCATTTGTGTAATGGAATAACGCGTCAGTTGTCAGCAGTGCAGAAATGTCTGGTATCATTACAGATTTCTAATCCACTGTATACCATATATAATAAACATACTATTGTTTTCTTTCTGCTGTGGAATACAGAACTAGTAAGCAAATACACTATGCTAATAAAAGATGTAGAAAGGACATTTTCATAATATTAGCTTTATAGTTAAAAATCTTAAAATGTTTTCATATAACATTTAGCTGTCTCAGTTGCACTGCACGTAATCTTTTTTCAGCCTGTAAAGAACTCATCGTGGAGTATAAAAACCAGTAGTCTGGAATAAAGAGGTGGCTAATCCAGAGGCTGTGACTGGTATAGCTAATTTTAGTCTGTTCATGTCTAACTTCTCTGAAGTCTGGCTTGCACATATTTATTATGTTAACATGTTAGGGAATAAGTCCATTTCATTGCGTAGATTTACAGCTCTTTGAAATGAGTGATCTGCAGTGTTAGGTGGAGGACCATGGGGAAGCCATTGTGCTCTACCTGCATGATGGTGGGGTGAGTCTGAATATAACCCACTGTGGGAATTCTGCACAAATGGCCAAGATGTTTGCGAACACGAGATTCCTGTGTTATTTCTAGGAATGGAGATTCCTTGAGTTGGCATAAATAATGGCTGAAGGAAGGAGTCCTGTGAAGATAAGATGGGCCTGTTTTGGTTAAGCTAGGCAAGCAAGCAAATGTGGAAGGTCTTGGTATCCTAGTGAAGACATTTGCCTAATTAACTGCAAAATGAGTATTAAATATATATTCAATATGCTAATGAGCCTGAAGCAGTACATGCTAAACATATGTGACTGTTACTCAACTCTCCAGTCATGCTAAATCATGCTAAATGTCACCTAAGAGGAACAGAGTTAGTAAGGATATAAAAAGCCTGGGGGAATAATACCTGGCTGGGAAAAAAGACTGAAGACCTAGCAGGGACGGCTGGTGGGTTGAAGATACTCAGGATATTTTTCTTTTTGCTGGCATCAGTATTATATATTAGTTATTAGGCCTATTCCAGTGAGTGTATTCATCAACAGCAATTCCAAATCTGTTATATCTGTCACTTTAACTCTTTATTATTTCTATTGACTTTGCAAAACTGTTTCAGTAAAAGTCGTTAAGGCTCTGGCAGGCAAACACCAAACTCTTAAACTCTCTTTTGTTTTTGTGCGACTGTTTCAGTGCAAGCCTTTCAAGCTCTGGCAGGCAAAAGTTAAACTCCTGCCTTTAAAGTGACACCAACTTTTCCAGTGTGTGTCTGTACAGTGAATCTGATCACTGGAAATGGACTTGTGTTGTGCAGTGCTTTGAAAATAGAAATTAAATGAAAGTGCCATTATGACTATTGATAAACATGTAATGTGTATAGTTGTGTCGGATTGTTAATAGTTTTCCCGGCATTTGTTCATGTCAGAGGTAGCCTGTCAATCAAGGAGGCATCTGGCAGCCAGAATCCTATTCATCATTTTGAGCTATTTCTTGAATGCTTCATGTAAATGTATCCAGAATTCACACATGTTTTTCTGAATGGAGAGCTACATAATGATGTGACATCTATTGGCATACCAGCTGAAGTTGGAAAAGACGCTAGTGGCAGACTCTGCAGAAGTGATTTCACAGAAGCCAGGGCTAAATGGAAGGAATTCCTTTACAAAGATATATTGGGCAGGCTAACATTGCATACCATCCAAACTTTGTTCTAATTCACCTAGAAGGTGTGAACCTTGATTTCACTTCTGGTTGATATTCTAGTGAAAGCTTAGCCTTAGAGACTGGAGGTACTTTTGGTCCTTTTTTTCTCCCTCAACAACTTTCAGGGAAAACTGAATAGCAAACACGCAGGAGACCTCCAGGGGAAAGCCGCGCCTTTCTTTAGGCTCAGTCAGCTTGAAGGAGTGTGTTAGTGGGATGCCTGAGGGGATATAGTATACCAGCACTGCTGATATCGAGAGGTCAGTCTTAGCTATTCATCCTATGGCAGCACCTTATGAAAGTGGTTTTTATCTGGGCAATGCACCATGAGTTTTTTCAGCAGCTGTCTATTTTCTAGATATACTTGGGGTTTATTGCTATGAGACAATCTAGGCTGTCCCTTAGTTCAAACTGTGACAACTATGGT
Source organism: Buceros rhinoceros silvestris (assembly GCF_000710305.1). NCBI lineage: Eukaryota > Metazoa > Chordata > Aves > Bucerotiformes > Bucerotidae > Buceros > Buceros rhinoceros. Next base: position 24,272 of record NW_010406509.1, on the reverse strand, counting down.
ATCTGTGAACAGTCCTCCTGTAAAAAGATCCAGTAAAGAGGGAGATTTCTTCTAATCATGCACTATCCTTCTCCAAAAGACTTTAGATTTTGGCAACTGAACTAACTGAATCCCCTTGTCCAGCCTTTGGTTACCTCTGTTCCTTGTGGTCACAACAAAACCAGTACACTGCCAGCTGCTGGGCATGTGAGAGTGCTCTCATTTAAACAGGCTGGTATGACAGCCCAGAGTGTGACCTGTATGCCCAACAAATTCTTCTCTTGATCATTTTATTTCTTCTTGGAATTTGTATCTTTCTGCCCGAACCATTATGGCCCTCATTCATGTAAGATCCCTTCATGTGATGGGATTTTCAACTTTCTATGTAGGGTTTTGGTCTAAATATAACTTCTAATACTCATTTAAAATTTCCATAGTTATGTACACTGCTGAGGCATAATATTTACTTTAGTTAGTTACAAAATAATGTGGAGATGCTAAATAGAATGGAATTTAGCAAACTGAATTCAGTGACTGTTTTGTCACTCTCAAACCAGAGAAAATATAGCTAAAAAGAGGTCTTGCTGCAAAGAGAGGTTTGATAAGATTTATGACCTTTTAAGCATTATGAGAAACTGATAAGTGGCAGAAAAAATTTCCAGAGAACAAAGTAATTATGAGGACTAGATGCAATCTGTGTTCCCTCTCGCTCTCTGTTTCTCTTTTATTATAAAAAGCCTTAATCCTCATCCAGGATTAAAATTCAGTGTATTTTTAGTCATGAAATGTCCTAGATAAAAGGTACTCCCGTCTATGTTTTTGTATCTTTTATATCTTTTGCGTTCTGGAGCATTTTATGACTTAACAGATGGGTACTTCCATCTGTATATCTCCAGTGTTGCAATTAGTGAGGATTTAGGATAGTTTGTCATGGATATACCTGAGGTACATGACATTATGAAATATAATATGTGAATTTGAGTATAGAACAGTGTATGTCAAGCAAGCAAATCTATAGGCAAAGTTTCTGTAATGTTTTGTGGTGGTTTTTTTGGGAGTTCCATTAACATAGGGATCCATTTGAAACTCAGCTTTCCTATGGAGATAAATTAAAGCCCTCCCCAAAACTGTGATTATAAAATGGTATAAAATATCTGTTACTGGTTGTTTAATGACTTGTAAGAGATTAAATGAAAATCTGCACAAAATGTAATCTGCGTGTCCTTAAGGACCAGATAAAATCTAATAATTTTTTAAATCCAGATTGAGAGAGCTGCAAGTTATTTAGGCTGAAGTTTAATCACGTACTGTGATTCAGTATTCCAGCTAAAACACCCGTAAGCTAACTTACATGCAACCGAAAATTTGGAAATAAATGTTATTTTCTCAATGATCTATTAGATTTGTTATTAACTTACCCATAAAAACTTCCCCCCCCAAAGGTTTTGCAATAGCAAAACCTTTGCATTGGTGTTTTGTGAAAATGATTGGGGGTATTACACTGTAAAAAGTTGATTATTACTGAGAAGTACAGATTAATCGTAGAGATGAGCAGATGTTGCTGGTGCTCTCTAAATAGATGAGCATGCACGATGGTTGTTTTTGTATGTTGCTGGGATGTCATTAATGGTAGCTTAACTTACATCTCTACAACATGCAGTAAGTGATCAAAACTCATGTATTCTATTACTTACCTGTGCATGATGAATCAACAAACTTAATTTTTCTCTCTGTAGCTTCTTTTCTTTCACCAAATAGCTTCTACAAATAGAGAAGGGGGATGTTGAAGGTCCTTCCAGCAAATGCTCTCAAGACCCCCCATGTCAGCCTGACAGCTTTACCCAGTCCTTTTAGCTATAGCCTCTTTCCTTGCCTGTGTCTTTGTGACAGGGTTAAAGAGACCACAGAGACTACTTCTTGCCCATCTAAGTGCAGTGCAGCAGGAAAAGCAACAAGGTGAAGTAGGGAATTAAATGAAAGAAGATCTCATCCACTTGCTTTTCCTAGATTATTATGGGTTTTACCCTTATGCTTTCAGCATAGATATAACCTTAGTCATGCATGTGTGTGAATATCCTGTATTTCAGATTATACCCCTTTGCACTATACACCTAAGTATATATTTTCCTGATGAGCCAGCAGGTGAGTGTTTAGTAGAGCCTATTATTCACGCTAGAGGACCTGCCCTCCTGGTCACTTCTATAGACTAATAAAGAGGATGTTGGTGAGGTGTTACAGAGATATTAAGGCAATATATTTACCTGTCAGCTGGAGGAATCAGTTCCAGATAGACTCCCTACATTATAAGCCAGCTGTGTTTATGGTTTCATTGTACTTACTGGAGGAGATTGGTGTGCCTCAGAGTGATTCAGCTTGCTCTGAAATCTGCTCTCAGTCTTTCTCAACTGTAGTGCCTGTTCAGGGAAGTAGTCATCTAGTGTCATGTAAGGTACTGCAGGTTTACTGGAGGATTCAGCAGCTACCCCACATGAGAGCCTTCAGGTACATTCCCCTGTCATACCTAGCAGCTCCACATTTGTATTTTGCAAACAGCAGGGCATTGCAGGTAGACCTGAATGCCAGTATCGAGGCAGTTGAATCCTACTACAGATTTTCATTAGTTACAGTAGGAAATCAAACATCAGCAATGGCCTGTAGACACTTTTAGAAACCTATATTTAGCTTTCCTCAGATGAAACTCTACACTGTCGGTCTGAATCTTCTGTGCAAACCTACGCCTTGTATCCCCTCCAGGCAACCTGACAATCCATACAGCAACAGAATTTTTTTTTAAGCTTATTTTTTTTTAGTCTTTTGTCTCCTTCATAAACTGACCTTGAAAGAAGATATCTATGGTCTTAGGGTCATATATCTAGGGTCATGTTTTTGCCGTTTCTTACACATGCTGTCCCAGAGGTGCCACCGTCTCGGCTTTGGGGCTCGGCTCTGCGCTGGGGTGGGTTCGTGTGGTGGGTGCCGTAGGACCGGCGGTGCCTCTCCTCACAGAGGCCGCCCTCAGCCCCTGTAGCCTGGCCCCGGCACAGCTTCCTCAGCCTCCTGGCAGTGCTAAGGCTGCCTGAGGGAGGCTGGCTTGTGCAGTCCATCTTGTTCAGCCCTCATACTATTTTCTCTTTCTTAGCCACTTCTTTTTGTCACTCAGAATGTCATGGGATCGGCTCACCGTGTTCTCCTTCGTTACCCTCTTTTCTTTGACCATAACGAGCTTCTCTCTTTAGTGAACTGACTGCAGTTAATCCTTTGATTTGATTCATGGAACAACAGCTTTTTTGCAGTGTAAAGCATGTTGATTTTGAAACTTTACTTTGGAAAGTTTTCCTTTCTTATTTTCTCTCCTTTTTTAAAGGTAGAAGATCCTTTACACAGTCAGTGGCACACAGGGTGTCAACATCCTTATTAGCTGGCTTTCGTTTTTCATTTTGTTCTCAACTTTTGATTATTTTTCTGATTACCTGCAAATTTCAAAACTCTGTCGTGGCAAGTTTTGAGGCAGTGTTGCGTACAGGCTTTATTTCCATTATAAGATAATTTCTAATTAAATAATAGTTTAATAGTTAATAATACTGCACTTAGCATCCCACTGTTACACCATACCTGGTGTAATAAGTTAGAATCATGGGAAAGCAACTTTGTATGCTCCAAGTGGATGAAAATGAATTAAAAGATGATCACAGAGCTAATTCTAAACCACCATCAACATAAAATGATTGTCTTTCTATTTTAGCCCCAGAAGGATTAAACCAGATTTGGGGTTTAACTGCTTTAACATATGCTTTTAAAAGCCTCTCTCTTTGAAGTGCTTAATTATGGCAAGAAGAGCCTCCTGAGGTGCAGCACTTTATATTGCTTGTAAGTAAGTTGGTTGTTATCTCAAAATTTGTCTCACATGTTGTGCTATCTACCCTTTCACTTGGTTAAGGCCTTCAGTTTGTTTGATAGCAAGTTGCATTTTAGTTTTTTATTTCAGAGCTGTTCATAGGCGACTAAAATCTTTTGGGCAGATCTGTGTTACAAATGTAGTACTACATTGTTTGTGAGCTTAGAAAAATCACCTTTTCTTCCATGCTTCTATTCTTGGTTTTATTTTTCTGTCCTTTTAAGTATATCACTTGCCCAGCATGTATTTTAACTGTAATTACTATTTCTTAGCAGTTTATCTTACTGAATAGCTGAAAGGTATGTACTCTAAATCATTTTTCCTTCTTTATGTCCAGTAGCTTTCCGGATGACTAGCGTTAGCTGTCCAGTAATTTCCTTTTCCAACTTTAATGTCACATAGTATAGTATTAAAGTGGAAAGAACTGATGATACCTGTGCTTCAAACAGCAAGGCAGGAGAGAAGTGTCCAAACTTAATGTAGTATACAGCAACTTTTAGGCTTCTGCCTTGTAAACTTTTTGGAGTGACTGTAGCAAATACTCCAAATGTTTCAAAAAGAAAAGTTCCTTGTGCTTGCACACCAAGTGACGTGGCGTAGTCTCAGCAGCTCTTTCAAACAAAATGTTTTAATCTTTCTCTCTAGTAATATTTCTTATGGAGGATATGTAAATGTAGATTTAGCAACTGAATAGTCACTTCTGCTTTGCTTTAATTTGAAAGACAGACATTAAAGTCATACAAAAACCTTGGTCCTATAGTCTGACTTACGCAGATCATGACATTCAGTGCAGATCTTAAACTTTTCATATTCTGCAAGCAGCAAATGCTTTTAAGGCTAGCAATACTCTTAGCACTGGTGCTCAGGGGGGAAAAGAAAAGTTTCTTCTAGTGATTGAACTTTAAACTTCAGCGTAGTTCTTGTTTTCCTTAAAGAGGCAGGACAAAAAAAAAGTGTAGAATTTGCAAATAAAGTATTGCAATGCCACATGATTATTACAAAAGCTGTTAGATGTACTTTGCTTCCATTTAGAGCTTTAGTGTCTTGCGTTCAGTCTGCCTCTGTTTTCTGCTGTGTACTGAGTCCTAAGAAGCTCATTGGTTAGGTGGCTTTTCGTAGTGCACGTGTGTGTGTTAGGCATGTTAATATCTTATGCTGATTTTGCCTGAAGGCACATAAAGCTTGCCAAGAAACATTTTTCTTAAAAGAGTGGAATAACCCTCAATCCCCAACACCTTCTTTCTTTTCTGAAGAAAAAAATCCCAAACCCAAGGAAAAAATCCCAACCCAAAGAAAAAAAACCCACAAACTGAGGAAAGGAAATAGTTTTCTCTAAAGTAAGTTTTATTTGTGTGTGCATCATCTCAGTTCCAAATGCAATAACCTTTGATATGTGACAAGACAATGCAGTTTTGTTGCTTTTATAGCACACATTTCCTTTTTTCCTGGTATTTGTCTTATTTTCTCCCTACCACCTCTCTCTGAAATTTTCTCCTCCACTTGTTGTTGTCTCTTTGGCTTTTCTCTTCACCCTACTTTCTACCTGTTTCTCCATGTCCTCTTGGACATTTTTTCTTCTTGGCCACTTCATCTGACGAGTCTTCCCTCTTATTCTGTATTCTTTCATCTAGAGATAATAAAGAACTGAAGTAGTTGAGTGAAAGTTATTAAAGACGATAGGTCCAGAAGAGCCTATCCTCCAGTAAACCAGTCGTATTTAAGCTGGGATAAACTGCTAGATTTAGTATAATCATCTAAAACTTAGAGACAACCAGAGTAAAACAGCACTAACCTTATTAGTATGTAGTCTACTGACCCAATTTCACAATAGAGTTAAAATTAATTATAAGATAGAAACAATTCTAGAAACAACAGATACTGCTGAAATAAAATCTAGAAAATGTTTCATGAAATGCTGTGGCTGTGGATGAGGGTGGAATTGTTTGATTTGTTTATGATGTCTGGTTCGGTTTTAAATAACCAAAATTGGTTCATTTGGCTGGAATTATTCTGGTGGCTATACTGCATAATATGAATTAAAAAAAAGAGAAAAAGTTCAAAGATGGATTCACGAGAACGTGAAGGGATTAAGTAAAAACTGAGAGCATGGTTTAGTCAGTGTGATCTTTTCAGTTCAAAAGATAGTCAAGCTTTTCAGATCTAGCAAAGGCCTGATATACCTTATTTTTTTCCAGATGTACCACATGATCAGAAATGCTCCTGCTTCCTGCAAACCCTGTGAATGTGTTTAGTGTTCTGCTACTTCAAATATGGCTGAATATTGAACATTAAATACAACTAAAACCTGTATGCAGGAAAAGTGATACAAGTTTAGGCAACAATAAATGGACCCCACCAGCTCTGGAAGCTGTTGCTATGGGGAGGCTATCTTCTACCAAGCAGGGAATAAGGAATTTCTCTTCTTAGTTGCTTAGTTCTTTCCTCTGTACAAGGTGCAAGTGCCCAAGGAGCTACCATTAAAGAGGAGTCTAGCTGGCCATGCAATTTCTTCTAGCTCCTGATGCACACAGAAACCTGTGACAGTTACCTGGCTAAAAAGATTGCTTGCTTTTGTTGAACAGGATGTACGCGTGAGCACAAAAAGCCTTCACTAGTGTATAAATGTGGACTGAGAGCTCATGGTTCCTCTATTTGTACCACCATGGAATACATGTGTCTCTATTTCTGGTAATAAAGAGGCAGGATATCCTTAATTGCCTCTTCCCCCCATACCCTTAAGTCATCACTGCACCATTATGCCTTTTATTTGTTTAGGAAATGCAAAGCCTCATTAGATATCTGTCAATATACAGGTAAGTGCAGAAGATCAGAATGATTGTCTCATCATCTAGTAAAGTTCTGATCTCAGTTTTTGAACCTGTTTTTGTAAAAGTAGCTTCCTAACTGTAATGTTCTGCTCTGCTGTACATTTTCTTACCCTATGAAACTCTCCTTTTTCCCTGTGTGGTCTGCCAGTATTATTGTAAATTCAGGCCAGTAAACTTGTGAAATTGATACCAGAGACAGTCTGTGAATTGGCAGTCAACAGTGCACTGTTTAGATTGGTTTTAAAATTTATAATATTCTTACACTGGCACAAAATTCCTACTGCATTTTCCTGTCCCATTTTCCTTTTCCTTATATTTTTTCCTTTTCCTTATCTTTTAAATCTTCCATATTCAAACTCAAAGTTGTTTATCCCTTTCTCAGCCACCCTGTAGCCTTTTCTCTCCTAAAAATCTACTTTTCCTTACCACAACTACATTGTTTTCCCCAGTTTTGTTTGTTATTTTAAAAAAAATCTTAGTTGTCCACTCAAATTTGTTGTAGAACACTGATACTCTCTCTTCCCCTTCCTCAAATCTTCCATCCCAGATTTACTGAGATTCCTTTGTGCTCGAGCTTGATAGCACAGATAGCACAGACTTAACCAACTTAGCTTCAGACTCTGCACCTGGAGCGAGAGGTGGGAGAATTAAGAGAAAGGACCATGGACATCTCAGAAGGTAGGATCAACAAAGATGAAATGTGAAAAAAAGCCAAAAAACTTTGTCATCCTATTGGTAAGGGAGTAACTGCACGTAAGATGTTGAGCCAGCTTGTATGGTATGTTGTGGTTTCTCAGGATAGTCTGGTGGATTTTTCCCAAGAGGCAGTCAGGTTGCCAATCTGTGTAAGGCAGAATGTTGCACAAAGTGTTTTTTTAAAGAGTAGTCATTATAAACATTTAAGAAGTTGCCGTGATGATATCACAGTGGGAAGAATATGCCTTCTGTAATTATAAGCATTAAATGCATAACAAAAAATCAAGCTCAAGTATTTCTAATTTTGTGAAGAAAGCTACAAACTTAAGGCTGCGTCTGTGATAGATTGTGAATCATGAAAGTATATAACATATATAGGGCATAATCCTACTTGGTGCTTTGTCAAAACCCTTACTGGGCAGTGCTAAGTGTTGTAAAATACTAATTTATGAGTAGATGAAAAGTTCTGTCTAGCTAGATTTCCACTATGGTATGTTTTTTTTATTTCAAAAACTAAACATTAATAATATGAAAATAATGTGCAATCATATAATATGAATTTTACTCTTTCACTGAGAACTGCTCTTGCCTGCTTAAGAAAAGTTAAAACATGAAGGATCAGACTTGTACATGTTCGTAATGATGTAATTTATTTAAGTTTACATTTCCAGATTTATCCAAATTGTGTTTAGCATTGTATCTGTATGCGATATAAAAAAGTATCTGTAACAGCTCAGTTGGAGACCATTTCACATCAGCCTCAGAAGGACAGCGGCAGGGGCACTGGCCATCCCTGGGCTGTGTGCAGGGCTGCCCAGATGCAGGAGGAAGCATACCTTTGGTGCTATGCTCTCCCTCACTGAATTACTTGCAAATTAAATCCTTCATTTCACAGTCTGTCTGTAAGGCTCCGACAGCCTTACTCTAGTCGTTGTGCAGACTCTAAGCAAAGGGAGCTCTAAGCAAAACTAAGCATCCAGAACTTCCCAGCATAGGAGTTGGTGAGGAGGAGAGTGAAATTCTGGGGAAGCAGTGGTGATAGTCATGCAGTGTGATTCCCTGCAAGTGGAAAGACAGTCAGTCAAAGTGGTGAGAGAAGGCTTCTGTCAAGCTGCACAGTAGAGATCACTGCAATGAGATTATCCTGCAATATGTCAAAAATATGCTTTCTCTCCTCTCAACCGGAGTGGTTTTGGGCATTTGCTTGAACTGACAAATCTGAATGTGCTGCACACACTCCTTTACTTTCCCTGGGCAGGTAGTTATGTCATCCATAAAAATCTTGATTATTACTCTGCCATATATTCAGCTTAATCCCACTGGGAATACTCCTGAACTGCCAAGTGCCCTCTGTTGCCTTCTATCCCTATTTACACAGCCAGTAATGATCCGCTTCTTCCCCATAGCCTCTGGATATCTGTATCGTGTCTGCATATCACTCTTGTTAGTCTCAGCTCTACTATTTCTCCTTGCGTATCCAAGCAGTCTCTGTAAGCTTTGCTCATCTCTTATGTCTGTCGTCCTTTCCCCTGAATTATCCCTGCGGACAGAAGTGCCCAGAACAGATTTCTTGGTGACCCAATGGTCCTAGTGGCTGTCAAGGCCAGTATGTTCCTCTGAGTAACTCAACAGTAATATGCATTTCACAGGTTGGGAACCTCAAATAAGGTGTTAGGCAGACAATCTCTTTCAAATCCAGAGAGAACATTACCAGCTGTTAATGCCTTACTTCAACACAGGCTAGAGAAACAATCTCTGAAATCTCTGGAAGTGCATATTTTTATATATATGTATGTATGATAAATATGTGACAAGTTGGCTCTCAGCTGAGGGAAGCATGTTCATAGACTGTTGTGTGCTCCTGGAAGAAAGTAGGTCAATATGTTGTGGGCTTTCCATAGTCCCTTGTGTGAGTACAGCGATCCTCCAACTCAGAACTTTTCAGATTTTATGTACTGTTCGCTTTGGGGCAGAAACCTATGTAGATAGACAAAAAAGAGACAGACCTTCTAGCAGTAAAGTATTACAAGCATAGTAATATTTAAGGTAGTTGCAGAACCATAGGGCCAGAATATTTTAATTTCTCCGTGCTTCATTCCATACAGAATCAGAGAGTGGTTGAAGTTTGAAGGGGCCTCTGGACATGCTCTAGTCCGAGCCCCTTCTCAGAACAGGCCCAAGTAGATCAGGTTGCCAGAGCTGTGTCCCACTGGGTTTTGAATGTCTTCATGGATGGAGAGTCCATAACACTATTTTAATTTTTTTCTGTGTTTAAGAATACAAAATCAGAATTTAGTTAATCCCCATCAAGTCCCCTATGATCTCCACGAGTTGACACACTCACTTTTCCTTCCATGAGTTTTTCGTTCGCTTCCCGACCTTCACTCTGCAGATTAACTGTGTTTCCGTTTTCACTAACATTCTTTACAACCTCTCTACAGCTACACTTTTGCAATTTCTCATCTCATAAAATATTTTCCATTCAATAAAAAAAATCTCTTGCCTCTCTACTATATTTGTTTTGACATAGTTTGTATAAAAGAATATTTATATAAAAGAATAGTATAGAAACATAAATAATGATGTTGTAGTGCAAGCTCCCACAGAGATGAGGTGCACACTTATGCACTATTAAAGTCAGTCTTGTTCTGAGCATTTGTATGTTTTTACTATAGTTCATAAATGTGTAAGTGGATTACTGGGGTGGAAAGCTTCTGGTGAGTTCTGTCTGATTTTTGAATGACAACTACAGTATCAGTCCTGACTGTGAGCTGTTTCATGCCATTTAACCTATTTTGTTTGACTTCTGTCATTTAAAAAAAATATTTCTGTATTTCACATGTATTTGTAACTATGAAAATTTTGAAGTGCTTATGAGGAATTCAGTTGATGCTTCTGTGGCTCATAAAGATGGCCAAATGTCCAAATAGATAGACAAAACTTTCTGTTGTTTTTAAAAGAAGGTTAGAAGAATATGAAAAAGGTGTTTATGAGATAATGATTTCTAATGTAGCTTAATGGTCTATGAAAAATGGAGATTGATGTCACAAAAAGTGTGACTAGCATTTTATGGGTACTACGTTATCAGAACTATATTAAGAAATTGAAGGAAATTCAGGCAAGAGAAAGTTTAAAAAGAAATTTCTCTATGAGGAAATAGTGAGATGAAATCAGAGCTTTCTGAAGCTATGGTTGTTGCTCTGTCATAGAAGTCTCCCACTGCCAGGGAAATAAAAATACTGAGGGTGAAACTAGGTGGCGTGGACAAGACGAGTGAGGAACGAGTGAGCATAACAATGTGGAAAATGGATTTTAATGGGGTAAGCTTAAATACAGGGCCTGTGGAGGAATCAAACTGTTGGGATTGTTTAAAAAAAAAAGTGGTCTAAGCCTCGTCATGATGGGCTGTGGATAAATACAGCCTGTACTGTCTGATGCTCCCTGAACTTTTCTTGAAGGTTTGCTTTTTTTTCCAAAAAAGAAATTCTCAAGCCCAAACAAATCAGCCCAAACAATTATTGCTTTCTGAGTCTCTTTGATTTTTAATGAGCCAGAATAAGATCTCTTTGATATTTAACCCTTCTTTTTTCGTAGTAGTATAGTCTCTTCTGCCTGCCTCCAAATCCTAAGTTTGTAAGTTGCAATCATTTTCGTTGAAGTAGATCTAAAACCAGAGCTGCATGCAAGTTCAGGTGGAAGGTTTCAGTTTGTCCAAGCTGTAGTCCTGCTTTAGAAGGTCACAACTGTATCTGTGACAATACAATTTTTGTAGTATGTTTTTCGTGCTGTATATTAATTAATTAGTGTAGCGGATTTAGGAAAAAAGCTCATCAGGATAAGAATATTTCAAATTACTATATGCAAATGTGCCAGTTTGAATTTTTAGACAGCATGACTTCTCCACTAGTGATTTTGGTTTCTTTCTTGAACTCCAGAGGTTTTCTCAGAGAAGTACATTGTAATAGTGTTTTAGAGATATTATTTCACATGATAATTTTATAGTTGCCTGAATGTATCACTTCCACACTCAGTTTGCTGCAGGATTATTCTAGAGAATGTTTAATTTTTGTGGAAGTTGTCAGGAGCTTTCAGAAAGATTGGTAACTGTAGCTGAGAGATTTTGACATCAGGATGTGAAGAAAGTCAGTTGTTTTTTGTTTTAGTTTTTATCTTGAAAGGACTAGTAAGTGTCAAGTAATCTGATGTAAAATACCCTCTTGATGTTAACTCCTTGAATCATTTCTCCACTGCATCTTTTCTGCATCTTTCTATTGGCGGTTTGTAATTGTGGGTTTAGAAACTTAGGCCAGGAATAAGTTTTGGATCAGTCCATGAACTCTGTATTCAACTGCCTAGAAGTATGCATCTGATGCCGTTTTTGATGACCTGTGGTACGTAAGACGTACATGGGGCTGGCAGATGTAACTCCTGTGGCAGGCTTTATGATGTCTCAAGTGGTGTGTAGCAGCTGGGTAGGATATGCTGACTTATCTCTAACGGCACTAGCCTGTGAGCCTAATGAGGCACAGGATTTCGTTTTATTCTCTTGTGTCTACTGAAAGTGAGTGGATGCTCGTTGGATGGAAACTTAAATACCTGCCATGCCTATAGTCATTTCTGTGCAGACAGAAAAAAATTAAGCATCTTGCTTTCGTCCTTATTTGTGCACATAGGATCTGAATGGGTAAGTTAACATCCAAGTTAATGGTGAAAGGCAAGCAGAAAAAGAGGATGAGGTGTGCTCTCTTGTGCAAAATGGAAAGTGCCAAGTGGAAAATTCTGATAACGCAGGCTTTTAAACATCCCTCCTGGATGTTCTCAATCAAACATGTAAGTGACACTGTAGACTAAGGTAACACGTAGGTCTGTAAGCAGTGGGGCCTCATTCGCTATGAGCACGTCTTGCAGTTGAATTGCCATATAGATTTCCTGATGCCAATAAAAGACTGCACTAGTGAAATATTTAGTTTTATAGAACTGCCCATTTCACGAGACTTTTTAGAATATAATCCCTTGAAAACATCCATACTTGTGCAACATTTTATTGCATTTGTCCAGTGGGTTAAAAGACTATTGGAGGGTGTGGGGAGAAAAGGGGGAAGAAACCCATCAGCTGTCACGGTAAGCCTCATTTTCTTGCCCAACAGGGATAAAAAGATCAAGCTGAAAACCTAAGTTATGAAGAAAATCTGCTCTGCACAGGAATGGAAGAACAGAGATGCTAAATTGGCTTTAATATCACAGCCCTGGAGTGGCTGAGCCCCGTATGTCGGAGAAGCATCAGCAGGGGCAAAACAGTTCTCTCCCTGAGAGAATCGTACTGTTCTTTCGAACCCTTCAGTCTAGAGGAGAGGCTTCAGAAAAAGCAGAACCTAGACTTCTAGGCTAAATTTTACCAACATATTAAACCTAATCTGGGACTATTCTAGGTGTTAGAGTATCTGTGCTAGTAAACTGACAGAAAGCTTCTTGGCATGCTCTTGGTCTTCCGCCTGCTAGCGCTCTCTCATAAATTTTTCCTGGTGATTTGGGAGTTGGGGTGCTCCAAGATTCGCTTCCAGGAGGAAATTTATATGCAGTCAACTTGCTTTGAAGTAGAGCAGAGATCCTGCATAGATACAGATTATTTAATGTCATTTAGCTTCAGTGCTCAAAAATGTTTCTGTGCAAGTTTAATGTGCTAGTATTGGCATCATTTCAAGATGTAGTTTAGCAGGAGACAGCAGGCCACTGGTGTATAGAAAAAAGTCCTTTTCTGTGCATTTGTCTCTGTTCCTGACCACATGATTTCACTACTCATCATGCTCCTCCATGAGAAAAATAGATGTGACAAAAAAATGAAACCAAGTTAAAAAGTACAGATGTATTTCCACTATGTTTTTAAATGCAAGTGGCTCCTGGGGATGACTTGACAGTCAAGGAAGAGAGTATAAGGGAGTATGTGGTGTGCGGAAACTGGAAGCAAGGAAAGGAGAGGACAAACCCCGTAATGGGGAAAGAAGAGCAAGCTAGGAGGGGGATGGGGAGAAGAGCTTCCTTTTCTGACCAGGAGCCATTGGATGAGCTCAGCTGTCTGTACAGTTCTGAAAAAATCTATATAATGAAAGCTTAGATTCACAAGCAGACTTTAATTAGAAAGGTTGTGTTGTTTACTTATTTAGATATTGGACTAATGTAAGGATCCAAATAGATTTTGAGCTTCATTTATTTATATTTTAATGGAGTGAAGCCATCATGACACTTTCACTAGGGTTTTATTATGGAATTTATTTTTATATAGCGAAAGAGATAAATTCAATGCTGTGTACTAATTCCATGTTTTGCCACCTGTTTTTATGTTATCCCAGAAACATTAAGTGATATATAGTCTAACTTAACTTTGAATAATTTTGTAAGAGCAAATTGGTAACACTTCTTCCCTCTGACTTTCAGAAGATGGCTTTTTAGGATAGTGGCAGAGCTCTGCTGAAGTTAATGGTGCCTCAGGCAGAGAAGAGGGTCTACCGAATTAGACCTGTCTGAAATAGCTAGTGTCTTCTAGAGTGCATAGGAGAAGGTGGCTAAAAGAATGCTAATAAAAGCAATATACTGAAAAGATGTTGTTTATACACCCTTCAGAAGGGAAATAATTAAGATAGCATGAAGGTTCAGTAAGGGATAGCATGTGGCCTGCTGTATTAGCACACTTGTTGCCTAATTTGCTGTGCAGAGATGAAGCAGGATGCATGGGAGTCCTTGTTAACTGCAGATTTGCAATTTCTAAACTCATGAAGTGTGAAGCAAGGTCCTCCTTGTGGAGCCTCCTCAGAATCTGGGCTTGGGTGAAGGGTTTGGGGAACTTCCTCTGACCTCAGACTGATTTTTGCCTGGCATGTGCATTCTAAATTGTGGTTTTGAAATATGTAATTATGAAGAAGTGTTCTTATTTTTGTAACTGAAAATGTTCTTTTTCTCTGTGTGTATAGTTGTATATATTAATTACTATGGGCTCTTTCAAGTTGGAATTTCATGTTGTGTTAGTACAGGAATACTGTTCCTACTCATTGTGGATCACATTCAACAGTGCCTGTAAGAGTAAGTTTGAGGAATACTTTTTCTGTGAATGAAATACCCCATATTCCACATGAAGGCAAGCATGGGATCCTTCTAGCATGTTTTCACGCAACCTGTAAAGTTTCCACGTGCTGTGTGGGAACTGTTGACCCATCTCTGCTGAGTCCTGTATGTGCCACTTTGTTTTTGTTATGTAGCAGTGAAGCCCAGAACCCTTTGCTAAGCTGTGTGAAAATGCACATTTTCCCAGAGCCATTCATACGAACCCTTTGAATGAGGAGCACCCCTTTGCTGGTTCTCTCTAATAGCTTCATGTGCAGATATGCACTGACCTGTGCAAGGATGCAGTAAAACAGAAACAAACCTAACAATCAAAACCAGACTAGATGTCTTGAATGGCTTACTGTAGCATCAGAGCTCACCATTCAGAAAAGAGTAAACAGAAACAGTTTTTGAAGTGGCAGGCCAGAGTAAAATTGTCTAACAGTCTTCATTTTACTGATGCATCACGTGGAGGTCCAGAAGCCACATTAGAGAACAGTAATCCTTCATCGGAGCACTTGTTTGGTTGCCTAACATCTGTGGATTGTTAAGATAAGTTATTACACAGACCTGCTTTAGTTTAGATTAGTTTGGACCGCATCCCAGTATATTCAATCAGGATATAATTCCTGCATGCTGCTAAATTGCTTGCTCCACATACTTCTCTAAAAATGTTTTTCAATATACAGTTTCGTCACTGAAACTCTGTCACCTCAAGTTTTTTTTTTTTCCCTCTTGAAGAAAAACTTCTATTATTTTCCTTTTGGACTGAATATATCTCAAGGCAAATGTAACATTTGTTAACTCCTGAAGAGATTCCTAAACAGGGATAGTAGTGTAGCTTCTGTGTGAGTATAAGGCAGATTTCCTACGTATGTAATCTGTGGTGATGGGTATGTATTGTGTCCAAACTGCAGTGTTTAAAGACAGCTGTAAGAAAACAGTTTTGTATTTACATGTCTAGTATTTCTTCTTTCTGTATTCTGTATTTTTCTGTGTTTATTTGTGCATTAGCTATTCCTATTTGTTTGGTTCTCATATTTTGCATAAAATGAATTGCATATCAAAAGTGATTATGTAAATTAATGTTAATTTCTTGAAGTTTATTACATACTTTAATATTTATTACATATTTTAAAAGATCAAATACATTAAATTGTAAATTAAGTCTGTTAGTATCTTTACACATTTAAATGTGCTTGCAAACATACACACATACGTAAATTAATTAGAATATTTACATTTTACTTTAGTATTCATTAGCTTTCCTTTAAACACAGTCTAGTTGATTTGGGTTTTTTATTAACACTTTTTTCAGCTTTTCCTGCAAACTAATAAAATACAGACAATGACATATTTTTCATTAATAACTTTGGTTTATAGCATTGGCATAGATTTTATAAACAGACACATGAGGTGTCTCAATGAGCCAACAATTGTGTCAGAGCCTATAAAGACATATAAAAATGTGGGTTTTTTACCCTTTTTGTCTTGCTGGATTTTTTAATTCTTTTTAGTACTTGTAATAAAAATACAAGATAGACTAAAAATCTATTCTGTTAGAACAGATAGTCTGATAAAGGTGATCTCTGTTTTGTGAGGAATACTAGGTGAGGAAATAAGACATTTTGGAATAAAGAGATTTTTTTGTAAAAGGACTAGCATTTGTTTTTTCGAAGTTGCTGTTCCTGTTACCCTCCTGAGGGTTATCTGTTTTGATTGTGATGCATGTTTATGCCACTGCTGGAATTACAGCTTTTGATTGCACATTTTTTCTAATTAATTAACATTTTAATAGGTATTTTATTATCTTTCTTAAATAGGAGAAATATAAGAGTTGTCTTTTGGAAGGGCATAATCCAGATACAGGGAAAAGAATTGGATGTCTTCTCAGTGTGGTTTGGTCAAACAGTGCAGAAATGGTATTGCAAGTTCTGTGTAGTCTCTTTTAGGGCTTTACAATAAATCTTTGTTATGTTAAATATGTACCTACAGTTTTTGTCATGTGATGTAAGCCATGCACTTATTCTCTAGAACAGAGAATAAGAGCTTGGTACCAGAGCTTTGCCCTGCTGCAATTTCTTCCCTGAAGTTTTTTCTTTTCCTTTTAAGTGTCATATAACTTTGCAACTGTTTAATGATTCCTGTGTTTACACAAAATAATTTAATCATATTTTTCCTTCCAACTTTTGTCATTCTTCTTACCTCTGTACAATTTTACTCATTCTTTGACTTCTTTCCACATTAAACTAAAAGAGTTTCTTTTCCATTTTCCCTATTAAATGTCAGCTTTGTTTTCTCTCATTTCTATTTCTGACAAAATTCATATCTCTAGGATATTCTTCATGCATTTCACCTCTTTTGTTCTTCTGCTCCAAAACTCCTATTTTCTTTGCCTGATTTTTTTTTTCTTAAATATTCACATACTTTAGAGTTCAGATTAACCTTTTCTTTTTCTCTGGTGATTTATTCCTGTACATACGACTGTCTTGTACTCTATATAGACTTGAAACACAGAGTCTTGCTTTGCTGTGTGTGCTCCTGTTTTTTTACCTGTGTATCTGGAATTAAAACCAAAATTTTTAAAAACATCCTAAGAAGCACTGCTTATGTACACAGTGTACTTGTGATTGGCAGGGACACATGTTTAATTAATTTATTAGTTTAATATTTACAGCTATAACTCAAGGGTGGTAAATTATTCTTTCCAAGTAGTACAAAATATGATACTTTTGCAATGTTTTAATTGGTGCATTTAGTTCTTTATTAGTAGGTTTTCTTTAGGTGTTAGCTTACATCTCTGGTAAGTAGTTGTTGCCAGTGCAGCTAAAACCATGCACAGTAAATGCTGAATTTATTTGCAGCGTAACGTTGAGTTATGTTACGAGACAAAAATCAATTAAAGGGAAATATTGTGTCAGTTTTCCGTGGCGGTGGAGGTTGGGAGTGATCTGGGCAGGATTCTGCCACCCAAGGTACAAGTTTACACCCAACACCTGTTTACAGTCTGGTAGGCTTGTCCTGTCAGTGATCCACACCAATGAAACAACCCATCCCACCCACGCCCCTGCCCCCAACTTCAACAACACCAGCAACAAGCATTTGTCCTGTTGTCGGTGTTTGTTCAGAAGAGAGCTAGGGCTGGATTGAGGGTGTTTTGCTACAGGTAGGATTGACTTATATTGACAGCACATTTTGGAGAAGCTCGCATAGCATGTGTCTGTAGAATGCTTGGCTCTAGCCAGTGTAGTCAGTGCTTGGAGAAGCATGTTCTGGGTCCTGTCATGAGCACCAACCTCACCAGCTTAGAGAGCAAGAGATCATACCTGCTGTGTTATAGTGAGCATGCTTTTCAGGGTCTGGGGGGTAGCTACACTGACTATTCTTGTTGTTTTCAACTAGGTTATGTGGGTATGCAATTTATGTCGAAAGCAACAAGAAATCCTAACGAAATCTGGAGCGTGGTTTTTTGGAAGCGGACCACAGCCTTCACCCAGTCAGGACGGAGCACTAAGTGATACAGCAACTGGTGGAAGCTCGGATGCGCCAAGAGAAAAGAAAGCAAGACTTCAAGAACGATCGAGATCACAGACCCCCTTAAGCACAGCAACTGCCTCATCACAGGAGATATCTCCTCCCAGTGTGCAGCCTGACCGGAGGAAAGGAGCCGAAGTATCTCAGCCAGCTATGGGCCCAGACCAAAAGCAAGTTTCATCAAGGTCTAGAAGTGAACCTCCAAAAGAGAGGTAATGCTTTCTGTCTTGACAGAGCCTTGCAATTACAAAGGCTAGTTCAGTAATGTTACATAGGGCTTTCAGCTGGGTCTTGTGTGTAAGAAGAAAGAATAAATTGATTTACTGATGTCAGAAGGATATGTGTTCACTAGCAAATACATCATCTGATTTGCAACAGGAATGAGAAAAAATAATAATAATTGGATTTTAGGGGTGTATTTTGGTGTACACTTTTATTATAGAATTGTAGATTATTTTTAAATTTGTTGGGTATTTTAAGGTTACTAAACAAAGAGCAAGCCTTTAACTTGAAGAAATAATGTACTAGAATTATAAAAACGGCACCCCCCCAAAAATAAAACACAACATACAAACAACAAAAAAACCCCACCCTGTGGAGTTCTGTCAGATATCCTTACTTTTATCTTTTTATGAATTATTGTATTATTTTTAATAATAAAATAGGAGCTATTAAAACAGTTAATTTACGCCTGCAAAGTAAACATTCATGAAGAACAGCAATAGTACCGTTTTGAATTTAGAGCAAGTTGTATGCAAGAATAAAGCCGACCAGAATCAAACTATTGTATTTTAGGTGAACAAATAAGTAAATTCCTGAGCTGCATTCTTGAGCTGAGGAGTAGGAAATCAAGAGAGGATAATGAGATGAGTAAGTTGCTGTTCTTTTGGCTGCTGCCTGGCAGATGGCAGAGCAGTCAAGGATGGAGCCTGTGGCAGCAAAACAAGAGTCTGCCATAGAAGATTCTCTCTTGGCCAGAGAGATCGATGGGTTTTTTTTCCATAGCTCTTGAAGTTGAAAATGGATGAGGATTAGTGAGTAGTAACTTACTGTGTGGGTGAGGTCTGTCTGTCTTTAACTGAACCAAAACTCAGGTCAGTGTTCTGTATATATACGATGTAAATAAGCATGCGGTGCCCTCCCCTGATTCTGTTGACTTTTTTTCCCCCAGTGCTGGGAAGGTAGTTTTCACTCAGCTGAAGGATGATTTTAAGGCAGCAAAATGTTTTATGTTTCTGCTTTCCTGTCCGAAAGTGAGATGGTGATATTGATTACACAATATTAATGTTTTCCACTTGTCACTGAGACTTTCAAATGAAATCCAAGAGTTCTGAATGGAGAGCATCTGTTATAAGCTCAGGTCCCATTTATTGCCAAAAACTCAGGAGGAAGAGGAGGTGGAGAATAAGGAGTTAGGAGCTTAAGTTGTATCATATTGAACTTTGCCTGTCTGGTCAGATGCATCTGTGATATGTAATCTGAAGACATATCAGTTGTGGAAGGGAAGATTCAGTGCCACAAAACAAAGTTCTGGTGACTTTGTCCTGATGCAGGTCATCTAAAATACAATGTATAGCTGTGTTCAGCTGTTAAGGGTCGAGGGACCGAGGTAACAACTCCTCAAATTACCTTCAAAATCAGTGGATTCATATGTGAACTGGTGAACAAATGGGCAACTGGGATGGTGAGAGAAATAAAAATATCCACTGTAAGGAGATTTTATGATTCTTTGGCTTGTTTATTATCCCAAAGCAGAACATGAAAGAGGAGAGATCGTAATTTTCAGACATCTTCGTTATTCATTGTTTTGTACTTTGGCTGTGCAGAGTAATAAATAATTATATTTTTCATCCTCTTTTATTACCAGTGAAAGGAATGCCATTAATTTGTCTCAAGGAGTCAATTTCCTTTTCTTTACATGCTTATGAAATGGGCATTTCTTTTTAGAGTTTTAATAAGATATGGCAAACTAGGTTAAATATTATTGTTTCTTGACATATCCTGTTTTGCATTCTTTTATATCCATATTAATTCTTTCTGTAATGGCATTGAAGAAGGTACTCCGTTTAGTGCTGTTTATATTTATACTGTCAGGGTGCTTGAAGTGAATTGTGTATATGTAGTTAGTCTGTAACCCTCATGACCGCTGCCAGAAAAAATGGAGAACATATTCTGGTACTCTGTCATAGTGATGTAGTTACTACGAAGATGACTTTGAGTCTTCCAACTTATGGGGGTAAATTATTTGTATCAGCATTTATCAATGTTAATATTCTTTGATTTTACTTATTAGTTGGACCATACGTAATTAATGTTTTTGTGGATTCTGGAAGATGCTTGCTATTGGAAAATAAAACTACCACTGGAGGGATTAATAGATTTAATTAACGTTAACGGATCCAGTACCTTTTTGTATGTTTTGCCATAGCTTATCCTGGTTTACAATCTATTTACCATAGCAGAGTATACAAGTATTTTTATTTTGCATTAAATTCTTAAAATTATTGCCCTCCTTTTTGTTGTAGGAAGAAGACAATATTGGTTTCAGACCAGAATGGCAAAGGTTTAAAGAGTGAGCGTAAGCGTGTGCCAAAATCCTCACTTCAAAAAGAAGGAACAGCAGATGACAGAGAGCGTAAAGAACGGCATGAAGGTAGAAGGCTGGAGAAAGGGAAGTCACAGGACTACCCAGACTTGCCAGAGAAACTCGAGGAAGGCAAAGTGCCTGATGATGACAAACAGAGGACGGAAGATGAATATCATACCCGTTACAGGAGTGACCCCAATCTGGCAAGATATCCTGTAAAACCGCATCCTGAGGAACAGCAGATGCGTATTCATGCAAAAGTTTCTAAAGCACGGCACGAGAGAAGACACAGTGATGTAGCTTTGCCACATACAGAAATGGAGGAAGCGGAGGTACCTGAGAATAAATTAGGAAAACGCTCTCAATTACAGGGAACTCAGGACAGAAAATCTCTTGTGGAAACTCAGAGGTCGTACTCTATAGACAGAACAGGTGATGTAAGAATTTCTGTTTCTAAACAATTAACTAATCATAGCCCACCAACTCCCAGGCATAGTCCAGTTCCTATAGAACACGTAGAATACAAGAACCACGATTCCTTTAAAAAACAGAGCCGCCTTGATCCTAGCTCTGCTATTCTCATGCGAAAAGCAAAGCGGGAGAAAATGGAGACCATGCTAAGGAATGATTCCCTTAGCTCTGACCAGTCGGAATCAGTGCGGCCATCCCCTCCAAAGCCTCATAGAGCAAAAAGAGGCGGAAAGAAAAGGCAGATGTCAGTTAGTAGCTCAGAGGAAGAAGGGGCATCAACACCAGAATATACTAGCTGTGAAGATGTGGAGATAGAAAGTGAAAGTGTCAGTGAAAAAGGTAAGGACCTTTATGTATATTATGCACATGGCCCTGGTTTGGGGAAAAAAAAAATCTGTATTTTTCTCTCTCTATTGCCTCTTTTTTAAACATAAACCTTTGTTTTTTCCCTTACCTTTGTCTCATACTTGTTTACATTTGGTTTGCAATGTTTCCTTTTGCGTTCTTAGACGAGGTGGTTACACGTAGCATCAGTTGATGAGGTTTTTTTCTTATTCTCTCCTGTGTTTCACCTGGAATAGGAGGGTTCTAGTTTATTCTCTTGATGGTATCTGTGCTCCTTTGGTCATTGCTTTGTCCTTTTGTCTGTATGCAGAATAATTCTCTGTGAACGGTTTGAAATGGAAAGCGAGTTCTGTAGCAATCTGAGACCGTTATAAAGTATCATAATCTTATACCTCAGTCTTAAAATATGCAAAATTTTGCTACATTAAAGAAACTATCAACGTTCTGACAGAATTAATTGTTAACAAGGGCAGGATATGAGGCAAAGACAGTGTTGTATAGGAAAGACAGGAGAATTGCCTAACTTGTTGGCTAGATGAATTTGCTCCCAAGCTTACAAGTATGTTTAAAATCTGTTATTTCTGTTTGTCTTCATCTGCTGAGTGTAAGACTCAGCAGGA
>NW_010406509.1:0-2139 GCF_000710305.1 Buceros rhinoceros silvestris | reverse complement strand
AGCAGGAAGGAATAAGTGTACGTTGTGTGCTTTTAAACAAAGCCTTTCTTCTGGCTGAAGAAGTTAATAAAATTCATGAATGGTGGACAGATAAAATAAACATTGTCAGAAAAGGCTGTGGTAGAACCTACTAACTGTCTTCTAACCCTAACTTGTCTTTAAGTGATGCTACAGTGAGCTAAAGGCTTTGTGTGTCTTCGGAAGTATCTTTTAGCTCTTTGGTTTAATTATGTGTTTGCAACTTGAAAGTTTTCTGCTGGTGTTCATACTCAAAATGCCAACGGCTTGTCTGCGTTGCCTTTAGTTCCTGGCACTGTTTTCTGGCATGTCTTTGATTCGTATATGCTAACTTGTCTGTATCTGGTGTTGTGGTCTCCTGACATCCCCTACAGGTATGATATAAAAAGAGACGTTTCTCTTGTATCCTATCTGAATAGTTGCTTGTTTTAACTTTCTAAGCATGAACTTTTCCATTCAAAATATGGAAGCTTGCTTTTCTGCTCATTTTTAAGGAGGGGTGAGGATCATGCCCCTGAAATCTTAATCCATATTCCACTTAGATATAAAAAATCCTCACTGTTTTGACTGTGGGTGTTGTCACACTAGAATGCAGAGACCTTGTACAGACTACTTCCTTGGAGATACTAAAAACCCAAGTGAACAAAGGCCCTGAGCAATCTGTTCTAGCTGGCCCTGCTTTTGAGCAAGGGCATTGAACTAGGATCCTACAGAGGTCCATTCCAGTCTCAAGTATTCTAAGAGAACACCTCTTTTTCCCTTATTTTTGTTGGCAATGTTTTATGCTGACATTTGGATTTGTGTAATTTTCCTTGACTTTCTGTGTTGGTAGTAGCAGTCTGTAATATAGCGTTTCCTTTCTATCTTTGTTACTTGCTTTCATTTATGTGCATGAATTTGAGGTTGCCTATGAAATAGAAAGGATTTCCTATATTTAGTGAGGGGTATCATTATAAACTGGAAGGTCATAGATGTGAAAATCAAGTCCAGGCTGAAAGTCATTGGTAATGATATCAGAAAACTGTAAAGAGAAGTATGTTAGGGACCTGTCTGACCACTGCCAGCTCGATACTCGGTTAACATTGTTGGGCATTCCTTGAGGCCTTCTCTTTACTTGACAGTAATCTAGCACCATGTTATTAATAAGACTATATATACACACACATATGTATGGGTATATATGTGTATGTATACGTGTGTGAGTACATAATAGATTAATTACAGAAATGCATCTAGTAATAGCTGTGAGATGTAGCTGTTGTGTTTTTTTTTTTTCCTGATCTAGAAAGGACTTTTACAATCCTTGTCATGAGAAAAGAAGTGAAAAGCCTTTGAAGCTGGAGGTGTAGAACAGAAAAAGAGCTAGGAAATGTGAATACAAAAGAGAAAACAGAAACATTTTTCTTAGTAACGTACACAAATATTTTTAGAATTATTTGTAAGAATAGATGGAAAGGCAGGAAGTTTTATTACCTAAGAAAACATTTTTAAAATCCAGCAATATTTTGAAAGAAAACCTGCCACAATAAAAGAGTGTAGTGTTAAAAAAATTATACAAATAATTTGAAAATGCCCCTCTTGTAACCAAGGACATAATCCCATTTTTTGCAATTTAGCAGCATTGTTACAAGCAGATTTTCACCCACCATTCCTTCAATGCTTTCATTGTAATTTGGGAGAGATACTGCACAGGTCCCTAGTTGTAGCGCTTTAGTTTGTAAGCCCAGAAGGATCTGGAATCCATCCTCTTTTATCTAAATATCAACTCAGTCAGAAATCTGGTACCAAAGTAATATAAATGGAGCTAGAAAGATAGAGTTATTGCAAATAAAATTTTTAGCTTTGAACAGCCTTACCAAGAAAAAACGAGGTCTTAAAAGCAATGTTCATTTTTGGTGAGTGCCAACATAAAGCAATGAGCAGCTGAGTCATGAAAATTTATTATTTTCAATTCTATATTGAACACGTAAAATAGAAGTTTTCTATGGAAAACAGCTTACAGATATGTTTAAAAGAAAATGATGCTCCATAGAAATGTAAGGTACAGGTAGAGGGGATAAGACTGTTGAAAATTAATAGCCAAAAATGACTGTTAAGGGTTGAGGGACCGAGATACCCACT
>NW_010406508.1:6377-21312 GCF_000710305.1 Buceros rhinoceros silvestris | reverse complement strand
TGGGTTTGGGGGTCTGGGGGGTTTTTTGGAGTTTTGTTTTGGGTTTTTTGGGGGGGGTCAGATGTGGGATGCAGGTATCACTCCACAATGTTTCAAAGATAGATACATCATTTAGAGACAGAAGAAGAGAAACCTCACAGAGAGCAATCTCATCACTGGCCTTTACTAGTCAGTCTCTTTCTCAGATTCTCCTCAATCATTTGTCCTTCCATATGACAAAGAGGAAAGTTCTGGACTGCACAGTAGCTCTAAGAAAACCACAAAACATTTTACATGTATTTTGAATCTCAACAAATGAAGGAAAAGTGTTCAAGTTTTAATTAATCTAAAATGTGGAGCTGCAAGAAAATTTCAATCAATCAGCTTTATGGTAACTTTAGCAATCAAGTGTAGCGCACAGCAGAAAATGTGTCTCACCTTCTCCCGTGACACTCAAGATTAAGCAAGGATGTTTCATTCAGACCCCCTCCTATTCGTATTGTTTTATATGGCAGAGCTGGATCAAAGTGACCTAAACCTTATCGTGAATATCAGGATTTGCTTTTGAGCTGCTCTAAGTTTGTTTAGCCTACTAGCTTAACACAATGCTCAACGGGTGGAGAACAGGTGCTCAGTACTTGCCACATAGCAACCCTCTTTTTTTACCACTCCCATACGCAGACCTAAACACCCGCATGCTTAACTGCTCACTTTTCTTGTGAGAGTTTTGAACAACTGTGGCAATTCTGAAAGTCTGTTGTATCCAGATCAAGTTTTCCACTAGATGGAAGGTTTTGCCTGCTGCATAGCAAGTCGTGATGTGGTTTTAGAGCCACATTTAGAGCCAAATTTATCAGCTGGAGAAATTCCACTCCAAGCAAAGGAATATTCAGATGCTTTTCTGAATACAGTGGTAAGACTAAGTGATGGTTTCTTGAAACACGTTGATTCTTTGCTCACAAAAGCACTAATAATAAAGATACAACCGATGGGTCAAGCACACTCTCCAGATGTGAATGTCTTAGTACCTCTTGTATAGATCGTATCTAGCATGGAAAGAGGAAGCATGTTTACCTACTAAAGTGCAGCAAATACATACAAAAGGCATGCTTGTGCAAGTGCCACTTACTCACAAACCGTCTTGAGATCTTAACCGCAAATAGGTGGCAATGGAGTGGCAATGAGGAAAGACATAGGATGTTTGAACAGAAAGGGCATGTCCTTGGACAGCAAAATGGTGTAAAATAAAAGACACACCACATCAAAACCAGAATGCCCCAAATAATGAGTTTTCTTAACCAAAGAAATGTTTTGGAAAAGCTTACAAATAGCCCCAATGTTGTTAAAGATACCCTTTAGAGCAGAACTTTAAGAGTACTCTATTGTGTGTGGATACAGAGCAAGAAACTGGTTTTAAAAAACAGATGTTTTCTCCCCACTCAGCATGTGATAAGCTCCTACTACAATTATGTACTGCGTCCTCACCAGTAAGTTTCTATTTTTCCCAAACACTGACCTGGCATCCCAGACCACAGAAGAAAATTCTCACATACACTATGTACTGCTGCTTACCTACATTTTTTTTTAAATGAATTGTAAGGTTGATTTAGAGAAGAAAAAGAGCTGATTTGTGAAACCTGTAATTTATCTATCACACGACAAAACCAAGATACAGGAATTAATGGAGGCATGCATTCTCACTTCAGCAATCTAATCTTCTGTCTCAGCTGTCAGTTCTGTTAGCCAACAGAAGCAGTGAACACACTTCTTTTCAGTTCTACACAGCTGTCACATTGGGCTGCAGAGTCAATTCCTGTTCTTCCAAAATTTAGAAAACACAAAAAAAATACCCTTAGAAAACAGCGTTACATCTCTTAGAATCTAGTCCTTGTGTGGCTGCACTTGGGTGAGTCTGTACATTAAAATTTTAGACAATAGCAGTTTACAATCTAAATTAAGAGGAACAGCTGGGATAAGATAATCATATATAATTACGTTATCAACCCTAAACATTGCACCTACTGCAGAATGGGAATCCTCTCAAATACTTCTGAGTTCTACGGGAGTAAGAATTTCATTATTAAAATCAATTGACACATGTCCTGTTTCCAGAGACGCTTCTCATAGCAATGGCGATGACTACATCAAGGGTCACTATTCCCTCTTGCTGACCTGTTCATCTGCCCTAGAACTGCACTTACCTATCTGAGAAACAAGGATTCCAACATCCGTATCCAGCACTCCACCAACATGGATTGCACATATCAGGCTACCGAGTCAAAGGGAAAATTATCTGTTAACTTTTGTGTCACCTGCCCTAATCAATGTCATGAATCTGATATGACTGTATCCACCAGCAATGTGAGAAAGGGTATTTGACGATGCTGAAAATCTAGAAAACAAAGGTGGCAATTCTATATGAAAAACAGGTAGCCTCAGAAGAGAGATTCACCCACAAATAATTGAAATCAGCTCTTAAGATAAGGACCATCCCAAATTTATGCTGTGCCTCTTGCTGGACAGTTGAGAATTTGGCACCCTTCTTCAAATGTAGTTTTTAATTTTTAACATTGCCTGGCAATTCTTTAATTGTTCTCCTGTGGCTATGATGCTACCATAGAGCCATTGCCATGGTATATTCAAGAGGAGTCAACAAAGGAAATACTATGGAAAATCCTAATTTTATAGCATTCCTCCAATAAAAAATTCCAAGCCCACAGGCTCCAGGTGCTCAGACTGATTTTGTGCAGTCATATCCATGCACACCCACAGACTCTAGCACACTTCTAAATGAATTCAAAGGTACAAGGCAACAGACGGTTAGGCTTGGCAAGTCATGCGGTTTACTAAATTTTCGGTTAAGTTTCCTAGTGTGTTTATTATTATTATAGCTGCTGTAATTATTGCTGTTGTTATTGCCTACCACTACTGAAATCTGATGCCACGGTAATATTTACAGGCTACAGTCAAACAGAGCTCTGCTGTGCTAGCCGCTATACACAACTCCAAGCAGCTCGCCCCAGCCCGAAGGACATTGAACCAGAATTCTGGATCTTTCAAGGTTTGTCCTTCTCCTGTATTACCTTGGTTTCACATTTCACTTTGCATTGGCTATTCCATCATTTTTCTAATCTTTTTGGTTATTCTACCTGTCAAGGCAATGCACATTAGCCTTCAACAGGAAAGGGCCGTGTACCTGTAAGTGAGAAGCAATTAAGTTAATAATGAAAACAGTCAAGGTTTGTGTAGCTCTGTCGGAAAAATGAGAGATTTATTAATGGTACTTTGGCTGGGAAGGAGAAACCTTAACTCCTGTTTAGTTAACTTGTACACGCTTTGTGCGCATTTTGCTTTGTAAGAACTGGGGAATTACACAGTATTAATAGATGCCTATTAAGAGGGCAAGTTTGTGTTCTCAAAACCTTTGACCTGCCAATCAATACTCACTAGTCCCAGCCACACATTGCTATAAATGGAGTGCAAGCTTTTCCTGTTTCAGTGAGAGAACACTCACATTTATGAGCTGTGAAGGTTTAAATGGATTTATGGTGGGTGGAAAGAATATGAAAAGTTCATCTATGAGCAGCAGAAGTAAGCATGATTGAATTTTGTAGATCTTAGGAACAGACTTGTTATTGTCATTCCCAAACTATCTTGCCCATCACCCTTACCCCACAGCAACTTCATAGCACATTCTCTCTCCAGTCAGCTTAGGTACAGATCTATGCTCACAAAGTTACATATCTTTTAGCTCTGGAAGGTGGCTGCTGTGGTGACTCACAGGCCTCTGAGACATCTTTTCATTACAAGAAACTTCTTTCAGCTAGCAACGGAAATAGCATCTATCGCCTGCCCCTTTCCTAGCTCCCTTTGAGATCCCAGCACAGGGCGATAGCCAAGGGCTTGATAGAGACAGGGAGGAAAAGACTGAGGTACACAGGTTACTGTGATTTTTACCACTGGAAAATCCCATGGAAGTTACAGAAATCCTGAATGCAAGCTGGAACAGTCTTGAAATCTCTCCCTTTCCACACCTGATTTCCTTTCTGACTTCATTCTTGCACTGGCATAAAGAAACAGGGCCACGTTGCTGAAGTATTTATTACAATCCACGAGCACTCGAAATGAGAACTGACTCATAAATAAAGTGGCACAGGCAGATTTGGGGTAAGTATATCTGATTTACAGACTTCAATGCTACGCACAGAAACAGCCTTGATTAGTAGCCATCTCAATTGAGTAGCTGCCTACTTACAGCTCCGTTTGCAATAGACTTTGCCTTCATCCATTAGCTGCTCCTGTTTAGCACAATACTGACTCCTTTATCACACACCTTTAAGCAAAGCTGCAGGGGAAAGCAATTAAATGCAGTCGAAGCAGTGCCTTCTAAACAAAGATATACAGGATGTTCCCAGTGCTAACATAGCTGAAGGCCGTGATTATAATTTATAACTAAACAAATGTCCATATGTATGACATTACAAGCTCTGAACCACAATGTGCAGGTAATGAAACCATACAGCCCTTATTTATGCTACGAAACAAGCTGTTGCTTTTACTGCAAGTAGATAAACCCTTCCTCTGCTGCTGTAAGCAGGTGCAGCTCCCCGCGAGTCAAGCAGGATTTGCAAATGCACCACAGTGGCAGGCAAGGGCTGCCGACTTATGTACACACTTGGTTTTTAAGACCTCATACTCACAGAAGATATCAAATTGGCCTAAATGTCTATAACCAAGCAGGGCGGAGTGGTTTGAAACCTTTTATAACTTTTTTTATGAACAACACGTGGCTTTATGATGCATGTTTTTAACCTCTCTTTGCCCCACTTGGCCCTCTAGTAAACTGTGCAAATGTTCGGTCTCCTTTGTAAAGCACTTTGAATTCAATGGATACCAGGTAATAAGTACTGCAGCATTAACAAGCATTTGCATTACAGTAAATTCATTGCCATTAATAATCACAAATTATTATTATGAAAAAAGCAATACTAGATCTTTTAATCGGGTGCAGCCTCTGCTGCTGCAATCTCCTGACGATAGCTACCCAAAGGCATGGGAAGTTCCCTAAAAGGCCACTCCAGTTAATAAATCAGACAAAACAGAAAGATCTTTGTTTCTGCATTGTAACCACGAACATGTGGCTAGAGGAAAATTGGGAAAGTGTCAGTGCAGTGGGAGTTTCTCACTGCTTGAGAGTGCTAGCAGCTGCACGGAGCCCCAGGGACTCTGAGTGGCAGGTGGGCTCTCTGGGCTCTGCAAGAAATACCTTTACGGTCTTTCTGTAAGTCTTCAGGCAGAAACATCTGCTTCCCCACAGCAGCTAAGAATCTCGTGGTACCATCCTTCAGTTTCAGCTCCATACCCTCTTACTACACCCTTGTTTACACCCATATTTCTATGGCTGGCACTTTAATAAGAATTAAACCTACTAAAGCTTTTCTGATGTTAACTTTAATTTCAGTTTCTGCAGAAAAGGTGTCACATGGACTAATACCATTGCCTTTACCAATTTGATTAATAAAATAATATTAATATTACAGTAGTAATGAGTAAAGAAACTATTTAAACCTTTAGCAGTGTCAGAACTCTGGGTTTCAGTAAAAATATGCAACCCTAATGAATTAATACTGACCCTGGAGCCTGAGAACAAAATTTGAATTCTTTTTCATCCAATCACAACTCTGCTCTTGGCCTAACCAGTCATTAATAATTTGTCTGCTGGTGATGAAGACTATTTTGTAATTTTATTTCATCAATTTCTAGTAAAGCAAAGAGGACATGTAGTTTAGTTCCATGTTTTCGTCTCTAAAGACAGGGATAAATTACCTGTGGATGCAGAATTTGAGCTTATAACATCTAAATAAATAATTTTCTCCTGTAGAAGTGGTAGTAGACAAAAGTCAAACCCTTATTGAACTTCCCATCACATTCACCACATTGGACCATAGAACTGGCATCCAGAATCTGAATGTAAAAAATGTCTTTTTTTAGCATTACGATTGTAGAGCCAAACTTGAATTTAGACATCAACAAAGCATATGTCACAGTTAGCTGTCAGCATATGTGGACAGTTTGAATAAATCTCTAGAGTTGTCAGCTGCTCTACTCTTCTCCATGACAGCCAGGTAGACCCCACAACTCTGCAGCTGTACCATGTGTCAATTATCCAACTTGCAAATTTTTACCCAAATTTTTGCTACAAGAATTGCCCTGCTCCTGGCACAATGTGATGTGACTTCCTGCCAGACCCACTTGTACTTGGTTCAGCTTTCCATCTTCCAGGGAGAAAAATCTGGAACAACTTGAGGGCCAGGTGAGCAACGATGGAGCAGCCAGGAAGAAGGCTCATAAAGAAATCTACAAGTCATCACATATCTAAGAATAAGGAGGTTCTATGTTGGGTTGCTCAAAGAGCAGAATCTTAGGAGACAAATTATAAAGTTCTCTTGCAAACCATCGCAGGCAACCCAATCTGCAAAAATAATGACTGACAGAAACAATCCTTTATGCATTTTATGGCAGCTGTTGCTCTCAAACAGGGGACCATAGATGTGCATGCTTTGGTGACAACAAGAAAGAGTGAGAATGGTGAACACACCCTGCCAGAAGGTCACTTTAAGAGAGTAAAACATCCTGGAATTACTGATATCTTCGGTAGGATTGAACGCTGCCGAATGCAATCCAATTTTGCCACAGAACCTTCACTGAACTTAGCAGCTGCACATGAATGGATTATGGGATCTGATTAATTTATGTATTTGCTTCAAGATTTTTAGAAATATAGGTAAAAGCACACTGAATAAAAATGCCAAACTACAGCCCCTTACAAAGTCATAGCGCTGGTAAACGCAAGTGATGCAAAGTGTGTTTTGGAATATTTCTCCACATCCTCACACTTTTTTGGACTATGCATAGCAAAAAATATTTGTTCAGCGCAAAACCAAAATAATAAAAACAAGCCAAGATTTACAAAAATGCTTTCAGTTAAAGCTCAACATTTCCAGAGTGTAGGAAGTGTTTCATATACAATCATCTAGATTCCTTTCAGTAGGAAATTTCCCATTGATAGCCGTGGAAGGAAGGCTGGATCCTGAATGATACAGAGCATTTGTATTCTTCTTTTTAGTAATTGCTCAAAGTTCAACTGTTTGGCTAAATGCTGACAAACAGTGATGAGAGTGTGGAGACCAAACAGAACTGATGCCAGGGAAGACTGGCACAGTCATAGATGATTACCATTACAACAACACACAGCCAGCAAAACTGCCAGTTATTTCAGACTTGCTCCTCTTCCCTTCAAAAGGAAAAAATCTCCATTGCTCATGAAGGGAAAACAGGCTGGTAAACCAAGCTAGCTGCATAGAGGTCTCTGGAACCAGATTTTTAGCTACATAAAACAGCTGACATGTATCAAAGTCAAGATGCATCGAGGCAAGAACCACGCAAAGGGACAGTGCTTTAAGTGTTGAAGAATTAAATGTCCACAGACAGCTGCATGAGCACTATATGTAATGGCATTTCTGAGCTGGGGGAACAGGATTCATGCACATGTAATTCATCAATCTAAAATGTGAGTGATTCTTTGCACACCAGCAGAGGCATTGCACTTTCACAGGGCTTACCTTCTGTAAACATCTTGGACCTTCGGTGAGATTTCCAGGGCACTATTTCCTCAAAACTGTTCAGTACCTCACCTATGCACCACCCAGGAATTACTTTTCTTAAACAGCTTTATGATGGCATTTACTATGACCTGGCTCCAAAGAAATTAATTCTATAGCCCTTTTTACCTTAATCTAACAAAAGCCTACTCATCCCAAAATGGACTCATGGATCATTTCAATATATGCATTTATGCTCATATAATTAGCATTATCAATATAAATTAAATGAGAACGCTACCCTATTTGACACAGAATAGTGGTAGAATTATTAAAGCCAGTGAGCATTAGAACCGTACAAAATGCCTTTGAACATTAAATCTGATGGAAGTCATAGGTTTTTTTAAATGTATAAGACCAGAGGCAATTTGTTGATATAAAAAAAAATTTACTTTCTTTTTGTTTCATTTCACATAATAAGAATTTTTTTTATTTCCACATGCTTGAACACATATGTAAAGAATAGCTTACAAAATATCACATTGTTAAATGCCTGCAAATGAAAATGAAAATCCTTAACAAGACATAAATTTCGTCTCTTTAACCTGCTTATATCTGCATGTCTCCACTCAGCGATTACCACCACATTTTCTGAGAGACAAGTGTGTGTTTTTACTGCCGTGACAAAGACCTCCAGCAGATCACTGCGTCTCTGAGTCATTAGAAACATCACGGCATGATAAGAAGTATCTGTTCTGCCCTGTATTTAATACCTCCTCAGTTAACAGATTGGTGAGCTCTTTTTCAGCTGTACCCATCTTCCCTGGGCAAGCTGTATGTGACTTTCCTAGTGCCTCCAGACCACATGCCTACAAAGACAAACTATTTTTATCCAGATGGGTTTTTTTCATTTTTAAGGGACAACCATGTCATCTTCACCTGTCCAGCCAAACACCTCTTGTCATATAGACTCTTCCTTCTCCAAAAGACCAGCTGAGGGCCTCCTTCTACTTCAACGCCAGCAAAAGCAGTAAGTCAGAAGCCATGAGGAAAGATGAAGCTTCTTTATAGCACAGAATAATACCCTCAACCACTTTCAACTTCAACAAGCACAAGGAACAATATGGAAAACCCTAATTTATTCTAAAAAAAAATTCAAATGTATTGTGGAAGTAAGAATTCAGTAAGTTTCTGCAGCTTGAGAAGTTCAAAGGGTTGTTCTGTTCTGTCTGGCAAAAGTCTGAAACTCTGCACTAAATTTTATTCAAAATCCATTTTCATTTCACGGTAATTCCTAAAATAATAATGGATTTATTTTAATGGATTTCCAAATAAATTATCACACTTGAAGATTTACTGCATTTTCTGTATAAGATAAAGGTTGAATTCTTCATTTAAACTTGAGTGCAGACCCTGACTATAAAATCACCAGTAGTGCTTCCAGAAGCCTCTATGGACAGATTTACTGGTGTGAAAAAAACACATGCTATTACACCAAAATTAACAGGGCCAAGAAAACTGTTATGTACTTGAAATTGCTGCATCTTTGTAAGAGGTGGAGCTAGAACAGCCCTTTATATCAAAGCTTTTTCTGAGAGAAAGGAAGATTAAGAAGTTTGATTTCTTTAAACCTAAAGGCAAGTGCAAATATCTGGTAAGTGATATTACAGCAGCACATGATAAGAAAGAGGGTTTCCTCGTCAAGTACTGTACGAAGTAATAGCTGTGTTTATATCTCAGCAAAAAAGGGAGTATTTTATTACACGAGTAGAAAACATTCATCTGACAGATTAATTATTTCTGAGGCAACAGCAGCACTGAACTGATTAATGCATGGAGCTCTCTATCTTCACGCTTCTATAACGGTCCCATTAAGTAAATTCCATTTCCCTGAAAAGACTCAGATTTACTGAAAGGTCTTTATGTACTTATAAATGTGTCAACAAGAGACAGGGAGGTAAGGGTTTCTAAGAGGTATTACTGCAATATATATTTGATAATGAAATTTGCTGGTTAAATTAGCCAAAGAAAAAGTATAAAGGTCTAATGGGCTTAGTCTACCACTCAAAAAAGCACATATTTCCAGTTGTAGCGAAGATACGACTGGTACTTTCTACAACAGAGTATCACAACTAGTACGGACAGAGATTAATTTACCTTTTTGCAAGTGAGATATTTTTACAAATAGTTTTGACCATGAGCGTGAACTCCTCTCTTTAACACACCAATCCTGATCACCATAGTCACCAGCTGTAAAAAAAAAAATAAAATTAAAAAAAAATTCTATCTTTTGTTTGGATCGTTGCAACTTGTCCACTTCAGGAATCCTGTAATGGATATTCAGAGGGTCACTGATCGCTTAAATGACAAGGTATTGCTACTGTTCTGATTCCTAACTGAATTATTGAAACTAGAAAGTGATAAACAGGAAAAAAAAAGTCCATTCTGAACATTTGGATACTTTCAATTTCTACTCTAATTAATCCTATTTTAGGATTTGCATTTAAGGTGGGGATTCATAGGCTTCTGGAAGCTTTTCAGAGTGCACACATTGGCAACGTTATGTTCCCAAAATTGATATAAATCAAACTCAAAGCTTCAACTTGCAAAAATAACTTCAAATCCATCTCGTTAATCATCAATTAGCCACACCAGCTCAATGGTTGCAGCACAGTGCTGCTTTCTACGCTGGAGAGCAGAGCTGCCTAAAGGGGAAATCAAAATCTCTAGGATTTAAAGAAGCAGAACTCTGGGGAAGACGTTTGACCAGCACTCATTCATTCACCCAGGTTATATGACTAGCAGTTGCTGCGGAATGTTTCAAGTGTCGGGAACGTGTCAGGTGTTATCACGCGGTGCTATTTAATATGTTTATCACTTTTGTTACCTCAGAGCTCATTGTCTAAGGAAAGGAAAACAACCTAGTGTGATGTAGTGAAATGGTAATGGTATATTTATGTAAATGCATCCTTCTCATGAAACTTCTCATCAAACAAGATGAATTGAAGCTCATTCTTAACTTGAGACAAATGATAAAATATCAGAATATTTTAGACTTATGCAATTATTTTCACCTGGAAGAAACGAATCTAAAGAAATGATGTGAAGTAGCAGAGGGCTCTGGAACCAGATTTCTTTAAGTAAGTATGTCCCATATTTCTGTAGAGAATTAGTTCATATTTTAGAGTTCTATATTAATGTAATATCAT
Source organism: Buceros rhinoceros silvestris (assembly GCF_000710305.1). Classification (NCBI taxonomy): domain Eukaryota; kingdom Metazoa; phylum Chordata; class Aves; order Bucerotiformes; family Bucerotidae; genus Buceros; species Buceros rhinoceros. Next base: position 10,523 of record NW_010406508.1, on the reverse strand, counting down.
GAAAAAAATTGTAAAACTTTACCAGTATGTAATGGACTTCATCTTCCAAATAGGTGCTAGATTTATATTTCTTCTTATGAAATGCAACAAGTCCTTTCAGATTCCTTCTGATGTGAAAAGAATTAATGTGTATTTCTGGAAGTGTGAGGAATTATGCTTTATCTGTAAATATAATATCTTTACAGATTCTAGTGTGAAATTAATACATCACCACTACATAAAATGAATAATTCATGAACTGATACTCAGTCAGATGTAGCAGCCATGAAAACTGAGGCCTTTGCCAATCAACAGCATACATCTGGAAAACAAGGGATGTCAACAATCCCACAAGGGTGGAAATTTTTTTTTTTTCTAAGCAGAAGATTTTGCTACATATACCTGTTTCCTTTGCAATATAAGATTTTAAAATGGCAATAATACTTAGAAAATAACATATACAATTTTTTTGAGAACAGCCAACAAAATCATTATCATGTATAAATAGGAAGCAAATGAGTTGTTACAGACTCTAGAAAACAAAGAGCTATATGCCATGAATGGAATTATAGCACTATATCTCAGAGAATAGTACGGGCATATATTGAACAAACAAAGTATGTTGTAAGTATTGCTGAGTGCAGAATTGGGGAAATCGACAGTGAGCATATCAGGAGCGAGTGAGACACTATAAAGGCAGACCCTCACAAATTCTCTTTGACTTTGAGTCCTTCTTTATTGTGGACCAGAGTGCGAAGGGCAAAGGATCCTCCCCCTGTGCATTAGGGAGGTTATGGATCATAGATAGGGTCGACTGCAGGGGTGGGAGAAGAGCCATCTGTTGGACACATACAAAGCCACAGCAGGAGCGACAATATCAGCATTACATGCTTTTCTTCTCAATTTCTTCAGACTTCACCTTCATTGACAATTTCAAGGGTAGAGAGCGGGAAGCGCTTCACGTTTGCTGCCAGCTTAGATCCTTAGCTTCTTTTCTAAAACTGCTGAAGTATTCTTTCTTTGGTGTCACATAGGATGAGGATTACTGTGTTGTGGGCACCTGCTAGATTGATATTTGAGTAACTTTGCTACCACACACCAAACAAATTTATTTGAATCAGCCCCACGCATTTACAAGACATCACTGCAGGAATTTTCATCCAATTAGCCATTATTTTTATTATTGTTCTGTACCAGGAATACTTAATTAAGCATCGTAAAGAATTGTATGTTTAAAAAACACATTTTAAACAGGAAAGAATCTTGATTATATATCCTAGGAGTTGATGCTGCTAAGGAATGCTACTGTTGTAAACAAAGTGTCAAAAAAATAAGGTCCTTGCTGAATTCCACTTGTTGGTTAAGATTACACAGTATTACAACCTTTCCTTCTCAGGTTTAACAGAACTTCACCCCACATATTCAAGAATTTCTTCTGGTAGAACATTCAGTCCTCATATATTTAAGTTATTTGCTCCCACCCCCTCCAAGTTTTTCTAATGATTTATATAGATTTGTATATTTCTCCTAATCCTCAAAGTACTGTTAAGGTCTCCTCAACTTGTTTTTTTTCACTTGTTTTTCATGACAAGTGCTTCACTCTGACAATGGGACTGAATGATCGGCATCCCCAACTCCAGGAGCTGAGAAGTAGAATTGGAGCTGGGCTTTGGGACTAGCCCCAAATGAGAACAGGTCTTGTCCTGCAGGCCCTGTTAGCTCTTCAGTGACAACCTCACTAGGGCTGTATCTGGAAAAGCTGTATCCAGAAACAATCAGACTCAGAATGGCACAGCCATGACATGCAAAGTGATATTTTAAAATGCAGTCTGACAGACTGCTTTCTTCTGGGCAGATGCACAGTCTTGGTGTGAAGATGACTGAAGCCATGGAACATGCGACAGGCACCACAGAAGCAAAAAAACCCAGCATATAAATTTGTGGATTAGTTTAAATGTCAGTAATTTAAAAAATGCAGTTAGATATCCTGGATAGAGTTTCAGAGACAAGAAAAATAATAATATGCGAAATAAGCCAGAATCTCTACAACCTATTTATTTGGAGAAGGAACCGAATAGATTTGAGAGCGAGTGTGTAATAGGTGCTCGGTGTCTGATGGAGTGGATATCACAGCCACTGACTGAAAATGAGGGAACAAAAACGCCTTGCATCTGCTGTGGCTGGAGTGCCAGCATATAGAGATCACAGCGGGAAAAGCCAGGAAAGCCAGTGCAAAATGCCTCTTGTTTCTGCAGCTCTTTACAGAGATCTCTTCCACATTTCAGCTCAGTGCCAATGGCCCCGCGCACCCATTCAAAAGACGGCCTGAAGGGCAATTGACTTTGTAGGCTGACTCTCAGTGTTCCCCCAAAGCATTCCTACTCAGCTGTAAGAGAAGATGCTGACATGATTTGCAGCATCTTGCACTGGAGATGGAAGCCTCATTCTCCTCTCAGTCACCTAAAGCTATATACAGTAAAACCCTTCTCACACCCATTGATCCTGACGCCACTTTGCAGCCAGCTGCCATTCACTGTGCCCATTGCTTCAGGCAGCCCTCAAGCCTGTCAGCCAGTCCCTGGCACACAGCCCTCCTCATAGATTTTACATTACCCCAGGAAACGGGACATTTCCAGTGCGCCCTGAACGCGCTGCAGTCCCGAGCTGCCAGCACAGCCACTACAGACACTGGCAGACAGCTATGGGAGGTGAGCTTTCACCAGGAGCTGCAGCAGACCTTGGAGGCTCCAGGGTACTTGTGGCATAAAAGACAGCCTTTAAGCCACCTTCACATGCAGCCACAAATGAGGGTCTGGCTCTCTGCACGGGACTGAAACATAAAAAGAATGTTTTAAAAGGATGCAAGAGCGAAGGAGCATTTTGTACTGGCTTGTGCTGTTCTCCCTGTTGTGTTCTCCACACGTTGGCATGCTGGCCTTGACAGATGCAAAGCATTTTTTGTTCCTTCGCTCTCATTTTGCAGTGGTGGCACACACTACATGAAACACTATAAATGTATTAATCAATTACTTTCAAATATCCTACTCCTCCTCAGAGTGAACAGATGTCCCACAAACTTGTCACTGCATGTGGCAGGATGTCTTTGCAAAGAAAGTTGGTTAGTTGCTTTTACTTATACTAAATAAAGAATTAGCAGTAGAAGCTACACATAAGGTTTGAGAAATAAGCAGGACTTGATACCTTCAAGTACAAATAATTTACCAGCCACCTGTAGTATCTTTAATAAAAAGATTTATATATGGTTTTATACTTTCCCATTTTTTTATACCTACCCAAGAGCAGGTGTTAATCAGGCCTCAGGGTCTTAATCCCAAGAAACTAAGAGATAAATATGGAAGAAATTGAATTGATTTGAAACTTTACTCTTAAGAAAAAAGAAGATGGAACCTTCTGGAGTCTAGTCTGCTCCTTGCTCAAGCCACCATGTCATAATAATCCCTTTACATAGTTTTGTCTTAAAAGGCATTAGAATTATTTTTGCGCCCACGTTTCTCATTGGAAAGCTGTTCCAGAGCTGTAGTTCATAGACAACTGAAAATATCCTCCTGGTTTCCAATTTTAATTGTATTCATGATTGTTTTATACTCCTTTGTCCTCTTGCCAACACTGCTCTTTAGCTTTAGCACTTCTTTTGCTTCCTCAGTCATTTCCCACACATGAGCTCGCAGCTTACTAGTCTCCAAATGCATGACCTTGCACCACACAGCAGTGAATTTCACTTGATTTGGATTACTCCAGGCCGCAAGTTCATCTAGTTCTTCCTATCTGACAGGCTGCTGCTATTCAGGGTTCTGTAACCTGTATACTTTACGAGTACACATCTCCTTTTGGTGACAATGATATTAACAAAACTACCAAAAAAGATTAGTCAGAAAACCAGTCCTTAAAAATTGTCCTGTAACCTCCCCCTTCAGCTAAAACTTACCAGTGCCTCCTGTAGTTCTCAGACCTTTATATCATTCTTTACTTACTTTGCAACTTTCTTTCTGATGAGCATTATCTCTAATTTCCCTAAGAGATGCCAAATCACACACACGACCACAGCCCAGCTAGAGGAGTCCAATTGCATTTTGCTATATAGAAAATAAGTTATCTTATCAAAGATGTCCCCATGGATTTATCCTCAATGTACTCCATCAAATCAGT
>NW_010406508.1:0-6299 GCF_000710305.1 Buceros rhinoceros silvestris | reverse complement strand
TGAACCGTGGCCAGCAAGACAAGTTGCTGAAAGATTGTATGCAAAAATGCCAGGTGCTATATTTTTTATTCAGCTCAGTTCACCTTCATTGCTCATAATCCAAAACGCTATTAGTGGCAAATGTTACATCAGTGCCAATGTTTGCCACTGCTGAGCTAAAGAAAATTCCATCACTGCTTGGACCTGAGTAACCCCATTTATCTCAGCAGTTACCCAGAGGTGCAGAACCTCCCCATCTCCCCTGCCTTTAGATTCACATTGTTTCAGGGTGCAGCATGCAGCAGCCAGAAAATTGCATATTTAGCAATAAGCTCTGAAAAGAACAAAAAAATTAGTCAGGGAATGGACAAGGTGAAAATGTCTCTTTTCCCAAGTTCATAATGATATTCATGAAGAATTGAACCAATAAACACATCATCATCATCATGTCTCTGGTGCACAGGACTCCTGAGAAAAGTTATCTCCTGAACCATGCCGGTTGGATTTGTCCTAGGAACAGTTGTTTCTTCAGAATATATACTCTTGGGAAGAATTTGAAAAAAATTGATAAAAAAATGGAGGAAGGGTGTGGTAATGAAATGTAGTATTACTGCACGCAGTGATTGGCATCTCAAATCCATATACTTTGTAGCTCAGCCCCCTGAGCTGAGAAGAAGCTCCAGCTCTAAAATCACTCTGGTCAGTATCCCAAGCCTCTACGCAGGCCAGAGGTAACACAATAGAAGTTGAAGAAACATCTGGGAGCTCTGCACTGGGGGAAGAAGGACTTCAGGAAAACAGAAACTGGCTAAGACACAGGGTGACAAGAGATGTAGAAATGTGAAAATATAGAAGAACAAGGAAAGACAAGTGCCGTTGTTGCTTTAAGTGAGTCTCAAGAGACTGAAGAAGTTGAGGATGATAGACTAGAGGAACTTAGGGCACAAATCTGCATTAAATTTGTCTTTGCAAAGACTTCTGTTCAACAGAACATTTTCATAAAGCCGAAATGGAGAACACTGTGTGGAATCCAGCGTTTCAGCCCAAAGGACATCACTGAAAATTGCATATGCTCTTCACTTCTCACACATTGTATTTGGGTTTGTAGGTTATCTGTATTCCAAAGGTGCAGAGTTTTATTTGAAAGGACTTGTATTTCTGCAAAACATTAATTTTAAAAGATTAATGTAAGAGATACCAGAACAGAGACATTGATATGCAGTGTTTATTGTGAGAAACCTTAAACCCTAGCAATAAATAATGAAAAAACAGTATCAAAACACTAAACAAAAATCTGACAAGTTGGATGAGCAATGTCAAACTCTATATTGACTTTGTTTTCTATGTTGTCCATAAAAATAAAATTAAAAGCAGAAAGAAAGAAAAAAAACCTCGCAGTAATCAGAATGAATAAAGGCTCTGTTTATCCTGTCTCAGCACAAAAGAACACAGGAAATGACAGAATAGAAGAGACTGTTTTGACCCATCACAGCCAATATCTTGCCTTTTAATGCTTCATGCTACTTCAGAGGAAATAGTCTTTGACATTCTCCTTCATTGTACATCTGTGGGATGGGGAGATGAAGAGATTCCTCTGTGAGTCCATTTTAACCCTGAAACACGAGGCTGCTTGTGAAATTGCAGTATTTATTCTTGTCTACACAAGTTAATAAAACTTTTTAGGTGTTATAAACCATATGCCTTAAGAGTGACCCAACAGCAGCAAATTACAGTAGTTAAAATTTTATTGTATACATATACATCACAATCAAACTGATAAAGGCCTTTGGTTCATTTCAGGGGCAAAATCCTCTGCAATACAGAGACTAGCACGGAGACAGCTTCATTCTGAGAACAGCATGGAGATGTTTCATTCCAGACTGAGAAGACAATCACCCTATTTACAATAGAAAATGTGCTGAGTGCATAACAGAGAAAATGTAGAACGATTTCTTAAAAAATCATTGGCCACTTAATTGTATTATAAAAATCAATAGTTTATCATTTAATGGCTTTACTGGACAGAGGAGTGGCTATGCCATTTAAAGTCCCCGCCAGTCATTCAGAGACTGGTTTTCTCTAATCCATTTAAAAAATTCCCTGAATTAAAGAAGCATGAACAAACTACAAAAGACATTAGACAAAATCTCCTTCTACGCTGGAAAACTGAAACGGAACAACTAACAGACTGGTATAGACTGGGGTCTATACCAGGACCATAATTACTGAAAAGCACAACAGCAGGAGCAAAGAGAACTTTTTTTTCTCTTCAATACGACTTGCCACACTTAGGCACAGATTGCTTCAATACTATAGCAAACCCCGGCAGGTTTTAACTCTTCCTGTACACTTCCATTGTTACGGTGTAACTGCTCTGAAGGGATGAAGGGCACTAGTACACATCCTGCATAAAGCTGGTGAGTCTGTCAGTTAAAGCATTTACTGCCTTTTTGGCAGACACCAGTTGCCCCATATTAAACCAAAGAAAGCAAAATAAAAGGAACAAATTAGTACCTTTTTTAGCTCTGTGTTGATTGTCTTTCTGCATCCAGGAATACTGGCTAACTAGTTGGACATTCTCATGAAATACATCTTCATGATTCTCAGGGTGTAAGTGCCTGCTCTGAACTAAGATTTGACCAACTGATCACATGGATGGATTCCTATAAAGCCTGACAGGATGAAAGTAGCCAATTTTCCAGTTTCAAATATTACTATCTGAGCACTCAATGCCTTCTGGAGTGGTGCAGTGCATTTTCTTCACAGAAAGAATAAGATTTTTTGCATGCTTCATGAACAGAATTAGTCTGGTGATTGGGTGGTACTGAAGTCTTTGCTTTTATCTCAACACTGTCCAGTGCGGTGTAAAGACAAGACAGACACATAGGGAATGCCTCCACAGCTCTCCCAGCCCACCTGCAGCTGCGTCCAGCCCCTTAACAATCCCTTCGACCATGGCCCTCCCTGAAGTCCCCTCCAAAGTTTGAGTAACAAGACTGCAAAGCAGTGAGAGGAAACACACTACAGAAATTGGACCAACTATGTTTTTTCATAACTATCCACAACCCTGAAAAAAGGATTCTTCCAGAATCTCTGTGCATGAGTATTTGCAGGGCTTAGAAAAATATGTTGTGAACTGATTCTCAATTTTAACATATTTACCCAAGAACCGTCTTCTCAAAATTGCTGTCTCTTCCGAATCAAAGATGTTACTCCCTATTTCTGAAAGAAAAGCCTTAAGCTGATGCAGACATTATACGTATCTCTCAGAGAAATCATCCCATCCTAGAAGATCAAATAGAGGCATCCAGGATAACTAATGAATTCCACTATTTTATTTATTTGAACAGTGTTTGTATCAGAAGACCAAGGCACACATTAAAATGAGACAAAATTCAGAGCTCTTACACATGGCTGAAGGAAGCATTCTGCTGGACAACTTTCAGAGACCCACAAATGGGAGTGCATACAATGGTGACCACACAGTTAAATTACCCTGCGTGATGTCATCTTGGCAAACACGCTCAGACGAAGGTCACTGGCTGAGGAGGAATGCTCAGAGGAAATGAAGATCGGCCTGGCAGTGCAGCAAATATGCCTCAGCTCCATGGCAGCTGTTACCAAGTGAAGGATAAGCGGGCAGCAAGGCACACCGTGGCTCCCTTCCCTGTAAGCCAAGAATGACAAGAAGGATCTACGGAAAATGTCACAGGATGCCTGGGTGTCTTTTTACTTAGCTTTACTAGTATTTGTAATTTATATAGCACTCAAAAGATAACGTGGCATTTTACAAAATACAGTACGAACCAGAAAGAGGAGAGATTTCCAGAATACCTGAACTGACAGTCTAAAAAGGCGTAAACCAAACCAATTCAGAACAACACACTGGAGAACAGACAGGCAAACGGTCATTAGAGCCGAAATGGAGCTTTACACAAGAGGGAAGGGAGCCCACTAGACATACCTCACCGGCAGGGTGCTCCAAGCGTGAGCAACGGCATGCAATAAGGCAAAGTCAGGAATGGATGGAGGAAATTACAGCGCTTTTCCTATGGATATCGACCCAAGATATGTCAGTGGGGGTCCTTAAAAAATGGCTGGGTTTAATATCACACATCAAAAACCCAGTGCACATTGAATACTCTCCTAAGTTAAATCAATTCAGCTCCTAGCATGACACTGCTAACATCTTGGCGTTTTAATTTAAGACAGGAGCCCTAACCACACCTCGTGCTTACGGCATTTAAGAGAAGAGGGGACATCCGTATGTTCCAAGATACATTAAAAATCTCTTCACTGAACTATGTTGAAACATGTAAGGGGTTAAGTTCAGAACACAGAAGGATTTTATTTGAAGATAAGCATATAGGCATTCTCACAAATCTGCGTTTTCCCCAAATTACTTGCTGAAAACTCATCATACCTCTCCAGGGCTTTAGTAGATGTATGCTGCGCAGGAGCCTAAAATGTTTAGGCAAAGAAAAACATATAACCCAGCAGCTCGGGTACCAACAGCAGCTCATCCGCAGATAGGACCTTAAGGAACTCAGTGTAACAAACATCTTGACTGTCGGATCATTACTTTTACAGGGCTTTCCACATTACCATAAAACCAAACCACATGTCTGAAGTGTGATGGGCTCAGGCCATAGACCAGCCAAATTTAACACAAAGCTCCTTGCTAGTTTTACACTACCTGCAATTTTTCAGTCATAGTGAATACAACAAATATGGGCTTTTTTCTGTAAAACTGGAAGAAAGAAAGGAAAAACTTTCTGCTCACAGTAGGTCTAAAACCAGTTTTCTCTGGCAGCTGGCAAAAGGGGCTTGTGCAGCCTGGTTTTGCCCTGAGCAGACGGGCAGCTGTTTCCACATGTTACATTCACAGCTGGCTGGTTCGTACTCGTTTATAACTCCAGGTTCTTCAGTCTGAATCTGTTTTCTTAACTGGAATTCCTTAACTCCTCAGGCCTTAGCATAACTCCTGTGGCAAAGGATTTGGGCTTTTTAGATACAGATTTATGTGTAACGAATTTCCAGATGACTTCAGATTAAACTGTATATAATGAACTATGCAGCTTCTGTCAGCTACAGAACTCCCCAATAGCTTTTTTCTCAGTTTTTAACTGGAATTCCTTAACTCCTCAGGCCTTAGCATAACTCCTGTGGCAAAGGATTTGGGCTTTTTAGATACAGATTTATGTGTAACGAATTTCCAGATGACTTCAGATTAAACTGTATATAATGAACTATGCAGCTTCTGTCAGCTACAGAACTCCCCAATAGCTTTTTAACCTTTCCTTTGGTATCATCCTGTCTCTTTTGTCCTTGTACTATTAACTGTTTTTATTTAATAACCTGTAGCTCAGTTTTAGTATTATTGTTTTCCTTATCTCCAGTACCCAAGAACTCTAATCAGTGTAATCCAGTGTATGATAAGACTACACCGGATGTGATTTCTTTGAAAATCCCAAGGTAAAATGAGAAAGCTAAACAAATCTTATAATTGATTTAACTCATTCCCTTCCTTGGCAAAATCAGGACAATCCATTTCAGGAGCAAAATCAAGGAAGGTGAACAGGGTGGTGATGGGCCAAGATATGGCAGCACTCACGGATGGCTCAGCACTTTCGGTTCATGTATTTCATCATGCTGTGATGGGTTATCGCGTTCGTAATAATTGTTCTTTGTAGAAACATTAAGAAGCATTCTGAGGAAGAAAAATATATGCAATTATTTCCCTGTGAAAAAGCTACAGAGTTTCATGAAGAAGCGCTGTGATCAAAAAAGTTGTCACTTCAAGGAAAGATCTTCTTTGACTAGTATCTCATTATAAAAACCAGGATCAAATTGCTTCCCCGTGACCTTCTTCCCAGAGGTTTTTGAAGCCAACAGGAGGTGTTTGCTTATTCTTGGCAGGGATATTAAACTGATGGGGCCATCCTTCTCATTTCCTTCTCTTAGAGGACAATGCCAGATCTGCACGTCCTTTATAAACCCTTGACCAAGGACTTTGAAGTGGCTGCTCTGCCTCACAGCTTTCTTCTCAAAAATCCACTTTACGAAACGGAGCCTTACTGAGTAAATGGCTAACGCGTTTCGGGAGTTCAGTTCCCAGCAACATTCGGGAGTGAAGCACCTCCACGGCCCGGGGTGACACATCGCCGTTCACCATCGCCCCCGTCCGCCCGGGGTGCCCCGAGGGACACCCTGTGAGGGTTCAGCACCACACAACACCGCACCGCACAGCCTCTTGTGCCAGCTTCGGCCAGCTTTTAGTCACCTAGTGGGGGCCAGGGAGGCCCGCGGACAGCCCCGCC
>NW_010406507.1:11109-15189 GCF_000710305.1 Buceros rhinoceros silvestris | reverse complement strand
TATATATATATATGAAAAAAACCCCTCAAATGTCTCAAGCAGAAAAGAAAGCAGATACCAAAAAAGATGAGAAACCTTCTTAATGAACCAAGAACACGTCATTTCAAGACTTTGCGTGTCATATTCTACCAGTGAGTTTTCTGAGGCACGCTAAGTAACGCACCTCCTGTGTGTTTTTGTAGTGATTGTATTACGGTGCAATTGCTTTGTACTGGGGAAAACAGGTACTGGGCCATAATTCCTGCTAAAATGATTTGTTATGAATATCCTTCCTTGAAGTTGAAATTTGACCTTGTAGATACCTGGTTTTCATAACAAAAGGTGAATCGTTCAAGAGTCTATCGATAAAAGTTTTTTTTTTTTCTAGTAGTTTGTCAGATACCTGGCACCAAAGAGTAAACTTTGATATTATTCTTTTCTAGTGAAAAAGAAACAGGAAAACTCTGAGAGAATATTTCTGTTGTCTATTTTTTGAAAGATAACTTAAGTGGAAAATGAGTACAGTAAAGCAGAGAGAGTGCATTCACTACATTGACCTATTTAGTCTGTATTTCATCTGGTTGTGATAATCCTGGATGATACTCCTTAATTCTGCTAAGACTATTTACGAGAAGCTGTGGACCTTTTTTTTTTTTTTACTGATTTGAAAATAATACTGTATTAATGGTGGTGGACAGTCCGGAGTTTGAAAAGTAGTCATCTTCTGGGAAGAGTAACAATTGACAAATTGACTTTTCAAAACTGGAAAAAATTAGTCAAATGCTCTTGAGGTGAAATAGTCGCATTGTCCAGCTGGAGGCATCGTGGCTTGGCAGGCCTTCCCCAGTGCTTCCTTTTCTCCTGGAATAAACACCTTTACATCTTGTAACCATAATAGACCTCTTGCCCAGTATGAGTTATACCAAAATTACGTGCTGGCTGTGATTAACCGGTTTGATTGCACTAGGTTTGAGGGTAAGATCACAGCTTTCCCTTTCTTGTAATTGGTTTGACAGCTTTGGAGTAAAACAGCTTTTGCTGTGTGAGCTGTTTGTTTCCTGTCCATTACTGTTTTTCCTCTCTTACTCAGTGAGGAAAAGACTCTGAAGTTTCTTCATAGAAACATGCTTTAATGTTTAATTAATATTGAATCAAAATATTGCCAAATTCATTCATGTCTAGGGAAAAGAAAACTTTTTCTCTAAACAGTTCCCTATGCTTCCCTGGTTGTGCTTGAGGAAAAAAATGGTTTGTATATGTACTTCTCCTATAATTTTTGGTTGGGAGAGTAACTTTGGAAGTTGACTAGTTAAATATTGTACTCTATGCTGTTGTGCCCACACAGAATGGCAAAGTTCATTACCTCCTGCTGTTGCACATTGAGACTAAATGTCTTCAAGAAAGAGGACACTGATGTTCTAATTTCCCAGTCTACAGTAATGAGTTTTCAGTTTGCTAATGAAAACCCCAGGAAAATTGGAAGGCAGAAACTGGCAGGTAAAGATGACAAATTTGTTTTGGCCTTACAGTTGGCTAAAGGAGAGCTGGAAAAGCCAGAGATTGCCAGACTGAGCTTCCTGGCAAGGAGAACTGACCTATCTCATACCTTTGGAAAAAGCAGTCTGTATGACTAGATGTGATACAAAATTCTCTTGTTGCATCTGGGAAATCATTTGCAGCCCTTTACCATCAGTCCAGAGACTGGAACGTTCCTGCCTTTCAGACTGGTTCACATCGTGGGCCAAAACACAGTAAATAAGATTGATACAGAAAGCCATCAGTGACAGTCATCCTTTTTTGTTCCAAGTCTGGCGAGTATATAGGCTTGAAGTGGTTTTTGTCTTTTCGTAGTCCAATTTTTTGTTGTTGTTTAATTATTGCTTTCCATTTCCTTTGTTCCTGTGTGTCCTAGATAAACCTTGGCTCCTCACACTCTGATGGCCTGCGGGTGAACACCTTGCAAAGAGGTGTTCTGAGTCTTTGTGGCAACCACACAAACTGAATTGTGGAATAATGCTTGTGAGGAGTTCAAAACAAGTTTGTTTTGTTGTTTTGGTTTGTTTGGTTTTTTTATTTTTATTTTGGTCTTATAAACTACTTCGGTTAATCTCATGTTATAACTATTTAAAATCTTTTTGCAGTGTCTGTTATCTATTGCTGTAGTGCAAGAACAGGGTGATCTTGTGACTGGTGAAGTAACTGTTATTTCAGTTAGATTTTTTTTTTTTCAGTTTATTTGAAGGAACACAGCATCAGGGAGACCAAGTTGGCTGGAGGAGGGAAGTTACTCTTATAAGTCATTCTAAACTGGACATCAAGGGGGGAAAAAAGCACCCTACCATCAAAATTGTTCTATTAAGCTAAGTAGTAATGCACTGTGAGCTAGTGTTGAAGTTCAGTAAATAGGAAAAAAGTTTGTGGCACTTTACATACTTACAGTTTGAGCTACGTTTATTAGCTGCATTTATTAATTGCACTTAACGCTTGCACAGTTCTGCATAAACAGTACTAGCACTTAGTTAGTATTAGTGGTCATAAGAGGTTCTTTTTTACATTGGCTATAATTTTTACCAGGTGATGTGATGTTTTTCAGACTATACAAATATAATTGGGGAGAAGGACCTGGAAGTCCTGGTGGACAACAGGTTGATTGAACCAGCAATGTGCCCTTGTGGCCAAGAAGGCCAATGGTGTCCTGGAGTATATTCAGAACAGTGTGGCCAGCAGGTTGAGGGAGGTTCTCTTCCTCCTCTACTTTGCCCTAGGGAGGCCACATCTGGATGCTGTGTCCAATTCTGGGCTCCCCAGCTTCCCAGAAGGGCAAGGAACTACTAGAAATAGCCCAACTACAAAGATGGTGAGGGGACTGAAGCATGTCTCCTGTGAAGAAAAGCTGAGAGACCTGGGACTGTTTAGTCTGGAGGAGAGAAGACTGAGAGGGAGTCTTATCAATGCTTATAAACATCTGAAGGATGGGTCCAGACTCTTCTCAGTGGTGCCCAGTGACAGGACAAGGGGCAGTGGCACAAACTGGAACACAGGAAGCCCCATCTGAACCTAAGGAAAAATTTTTTTACATTGCTGGTGATGGAGCATTGGGACAGGCTGACCAGAGAGGCCGGTGCCTGGGACACAGGAAGTTCCATCTGAACATGAAGGAAAACTTCTTTATTTTGAGAGTGACAGAGCACTGGAACAGGCTGCCCAGAGAGGCTGTGGAGTCTCCTTCTCTGGAGATGCTCAAAACTCACCTGGATATGATCTTGTGCAACCTGTTCTTGGTGAATCTGCTTTAGCAGGGAGGGTTGGGCTAAATGTCTTCAGAGGTCCCTTCCAAACCCTACCGTTCTGTGATTCTTTAATTAATTGATTAATAAAGAAAAAAAATCTAGTTCCTCAGAGGGGAAAGGATTCATGGATATAGAGGTTTTATTTGGTTGGTTGGTTTGTTTTAACTTGTGGTTCAGCTTGAACAATGTTTAATTCTCTACTTAGGATAGCTAAGCAGTCAACTTAGCTGTTTGGAGAATGTTGTCTGAATTCTGCAGTGGCTGGATAGACTTGATGTTCTCTTCCAGGTGTATTTTAGAGTGCAGAAGTTAAAACCCAAAGTGATTTAGATTATATCTACTTGAACAGCTACCTTTTCGACATGATCCAGCATGACAATTGAGTTCAGCTGGTCAAGTTGTAGTAGCAGTTCTTGACTGTAAATGTCTGGGGGCTGCTGGCGGGCCTTTGTGTTGTACGATGGTGGAGTTGGCTTCCCCTTTTGACAGATCTGGAATGAGTTGACCTTTCAGTGGCAGTCCATTTTTTCACTTCACCTCTCATCTGGAGGAAACTGGAGATAAGTTTAGAGTTAAAATCCCATCTTTATGCTAAATGTTGAACCTTCAACTTTCTGTTGTTTCCCAAAGTTACTTGTTTCATCAGTGGCTATCATGGTGGCCTGTATTTTTTCCTGGTAGTGTTTTTATTTTAGCTTAGAGACATGTTTCAGTGGAAGACAGTTTGAAGCTGTTGCAGGAGGGCTTTGTGATAACCTGCTGCTTAGTGGAGAGTAGAAGTATTATATTGCTGACTATTACATTCTTTCCC